>NW_020955194.1:4803680-4846379 GCF_003031625.1 Empidonax traillii | reverse complement strand
AAAAAAAAAAAAAAAAAAACCACAAAAACAACACCACCAAAAAAACAAACAAACAAAAAACCCCCACAACACCGAAGCCTATCAAATACAGTAGAAATAATGCAAATACCTCAAAATAAAAGAAAAAGGTTGGAAATTTAATTACAGCAAGAGATACATAAGTAATCTAATTTATTTGAAGAAAACAAACAAACTGATTTGAGTACACTAGTTTAAGGCACAGGATGAAGTCCTGAACTCAAGAATTTTTTATTTGCAGTGATTAAATTCTTTTACATACCTAAACCATGTATTTGAAAATCATCTTTTCATAGACACCTTTACAGTCTGTGATTGTAAACATTACCAAAAATTTATAGTTAATTCTGCTTATTAGATCCAGCTTATCTATGTCCTGAAGTAGGATGAAGAACAGAATATTGCTACTACACAAGCAGCAGCTTTTGTCCTACAATTGCTTTGCAAGCTGCAAGTGTCCCAAAAAAACATGGATGAACTGGTAAGACTAGGAACTAGTCTGAAAAGTTTTTATCAACATTTTAATTTCATTCAAATTTATCAGCACTGTTTTCTTTTTTCCTTTAAGTGATATAAAAATATATCCACCCAAATTTTGTATTGAGAAATATTTATGTATAAATATTTATTTTTACATATGCATGAGATTTATGAGCACAGACCCTCTACTTTCCCCTTATACAGTAGCTTCACTCACTCCTAAAACCTTTTTGGACAAGATCCATAGTTCCTCCCACACACTTCACTTCTAGGAATAGAGATACCATGCACATGTTTCCCTTCACTGCAAAGCACTAGTGATTCATCAGAGCCAAGTCTCCACCCTCAGCAACCATGAAGGCATTTATTTTATTTTTGAAAGGGATCCAGCTCTTTGTAGCTGGAGCAGCAATGCCACACCAGCATGCCACTAAAGCTCAGATAGATTCAGTGGAGATATCACCTATCTGCTGCCCAGCAGTACCTCGTGAATGCCAATTTAACACTGACAACCAGCAGCACGTGCGTTTGGGCACAGCGAACGTCCTGTCCCAGCACCCTGGCATCTGAGCATCACAATGCTCAGCCATGTTCAGCAGAGCAGATCTACGCTGGCAAAGGAGGTTTCCCTCATCAGCAATCACCTCAGATTCAGGATACAGACTTTATTATGCAGATACAGTTGTAGCGTCACTTTTTTTCTCAAGCACACTACTAACGTTCCCGTGGCATCCTTGGGTCGAGGGTGAGTGTGACATGAGCTGCAGCCAAACAGGCAGAACCCATCCCCTGCTGTTCCCGCTTACACTGAGGAACTCAGGAAAATCTGTCAGGTCTCTGGATGTTTGAGGGAGAAGGGAAGAAGCACCCACTCACATTACCAAGTTTGGGGTATGTGCTAACAGTCGTAGTTACCTATGGTTTACACATCAGTAAAGCTGGGGGAGGGCAGAGGAAGCAAGGAAGAGAAACAAAGGAGAACCACTTTATGTCTGTTTAACTGTCTTTATCACCACTACACATTGTAGCTTTACATTTTAAGGGCATTAAAGTACAAAAGGAAAGCAAGTGTATATTCTGGAAACTTGGTTAACACGGCCTAGTGCCAACCCCTAACAACTGTTATTCTGAATATGAAGACCACAACAGTTGTCTTTTAGTCAGAACTTCAAATCATGCAACTTAGCAGAAGGCAATGTGGATAGGATCAAGTCCTTTATCTCAAGCCCTAACCCACAGCAAATCATTCTTCTAAGCAAAGTCATCAAGTTAAAACAGCGGTTTACACCAGATCTGCATAATTTTTTTGCTAAAAGTTAAGAACAAATGAGGTCTTAAGTCCTTTTCTAAAGGCTCCATGTGAACTGAAGAAATAGAGGGCTTTGTTTTGCTAATCATGACTACAGCTACTAAGCTCTGCAACAGTAATAATGAAATTGAAATCTTCATTAAATTGATGAGAAAGTGTTTATGGCACACAGACCTTTTTATTTCAGAAAACCACTCACTCTGCTTTGAGTTGTATTTAGTTTCTCTTTTTTAAAGAAGCTTTTTAACACAGCAAACATACAAATGCATTTGAGACTCGATGGGTGCTATTTAATGGTAGCCAGCAAAGGCATTCTGAGAAATGGAATCCACTTATTCTTCAGAGAAATTAAATCACAAATACAGGTTTTATTAAGCTCTGCAACATGCATTTACCCAAACAATGGTTAGGGAAGTGACTGTAACTTGTAATGTTCACATTTGCAGTTGTTTTATTGCTCATACTATCCCAATAGCTCTTTGGATCACTCTTAGCCCACTAACCTCAAAACCCAGATGGATTTTGGTTTAGCACTGATATTTTAAGAATTGCCAATGCCTCCACATAGGGCAAAAGGAATCTGTTCAGCTTTAGTTTCACATCAGCAAGAAACAGGGTGATCTGTCTGGTTTGGGGAAGGCCCAGTTCTGATGGCAAACATTCAATTGAAAAGCCAGTCAGAAAGTGTCCTTCTGTTTAGAGAAGGCTCACAAATGAATACCATTATGGCCAGAATGGACCCTAACACAGATGGCTGGACTGATGTTTTAAGACAGGGTCTCAAATGCTGAATCCAGTAACTTGAATTTGAGTAAATCTCAGTTTACAAAGAAGTACCAAGTGCTGGACCAAGCACATCTAGAGATGGAGAATCTATCCCCAGAGGTTAACCATCTTATTTGTTAAAGATAACACATGCTTGAAATTTAATTTGTTAGCTTTGGACTCTTCTCTTCTTACTGTTTCCTTCCCTGGGAGGTCTTCAGCATCCAGGGTTTTCTGATCATGAATATACTCAAACAAAGTATAAGTTACTTCTGTAATATCTAATAAAAAGCCTTAAAAAGTTATTGGCTGAGCTCCATAGGCATTCACTTTGGATTTCAGGTTTTGTGGGTGTTTTCAAACAGATTTCTCATACTTGAATTAGCCATGTCATATACAACAGTCAAGAATAACTTTCCTACATCTATTTCCCTATGTCATCACATTACAAGGACATGCTGAACAGAGACCCTAGAGTGATCACTAAATTATTGCCCCTCTCTGTCAGCACAGCTTACATTCCTCACTCCTAAGCTCTGCATACATGTGAATCTTCTTCAAAGCTCAAGCAACTCGAGCCATTCCATATGAGTAGAAGTGAAAAGTGATGAATTAGTGTCAGAGCTAGTAATTATCTCCATGGAGATGCAACAAGGAAAATCCAGTTCTATTATGATTCCATGAGGGCATCTTTTGCAATACAACTGTTTTGTGTGTTTTAAACACACAATAAAATGTCAGCATTTTATTGCTAGTGTTATTTCCTTTGGTGTTGTAATATACGGCAAGAAATTACTTTATCAATAAAATTTATTAACAGAAAGAATATTTGACAGAGTCTGCTTTCTCATAAATCGTGCTAACGAGCTTTAATTTTTAGATTTTATTTTGTCGTTACAGAAAGTGAATCCTCATAACTTTTTCCAGTTATTTCACTTAGAAGTAACAGCAGGGTGCCCAAATTAATGCTATCTGCATCAGCCCATTCATCTTACTCAGATATTGGTGCTCTGAGCTTTTGAATACAACCTCATATCTAGGAGCGCAGAATATTTTTATATGGCGAGTAAATCAACATATTCCACCTTGTATTTTTCTAGTTTCAAGAGAAGACAAAACCTGCACCTACCAAAGGTCAAGCTTTGTATCCAGGAGCTGCCAGAAAGCAACAGCCCCCTGAAGCATGAAATTTATATAAACACAGTGAAAAACAAGTGGTATATAATCTCTTATAGAGCTCCTTCAGCACTTGATGCCCTAAGACTCCAGGGGCTTGCTACACTATCTTCTTTTTCAGTCACCAGGATCTTCCTTAATGGGTCACAAAATCTTTTCTGCAGGTCCCAGAAGTGCCTCCTGAGAACACCTTAGTCTCCGTACCATTACTACATGGTTAAGGTGTGCTTATGATTATGCTGTGCCAGCATTTCACTCTTGAGAAGCTCTCCTAAAACTTTCAACCCAAAACTGTTGTCTGAACATGCAAACTCCAGAAATGCCCTACCCTAGGTAATGGGTTACAGAAAAACCATCTCACCAAGTTCTTCTCAGCTTACTTGTGACAACAGCTGCATTAACTTGTTATATTTTTTTTCTACCCAAATCCATAGTCAGGTTTTAAGCAATCCGTTTCAAAATTTAGATAATAACAATGAAAGATACGCAGGAGTAAGAGATCACTGTGGGGTATGCTGCTTAAAAAAAAAAAAAGAAAAGGTATACCTGTGATGAATTTTACCATGGAAATTGAATTTCCTTATCTCTCCGGGCTTATAAACATCTGGGGCAATTCTATGATTCGTAAACTGATCCTGTTCCTTACTGATCACAGATAATACACCTGGGAATTGTGCCCAATTAAGAAGCCCAAATGTTTGCTCCATGTCTACTGCTAACATCTAAATTCTGATACTACTTTATAGCAGGAAACTAGAAAAACATTTTGCAGACATTTGAGATCTTATACTTATTATGATACAATACACCTAACATTGCCACTGAAGTTGATCTGGAAACAAACTTTCCAAGTGAAACAGGGAGTATAAGGGATAATTAGACAATGCATAGGTAATGTTTCCTGCCTTTCCGAGAGCGTCTGTTCTCAATTATGAATTTTTAAAATGGGAAATCAAACTGAACATTTAAAGTAGCTACTAGCTACAGGGGAAAAGAAGGGGGAAGAAAGCACTCTCAGTTCAGAGTTTTAAGCAGGTTAAGCAAGTTACTAAATGCAACTTTACTTTCTGAAAATCACATGGACCTGAAGATATTATTTCTTTCAGCCTTCAAGTTCTTTCATCTCCAACCCGCAACTGCCCAAATACATCATTGCGCACTAATAGAACAAGCCTTTAAATGAAGGGGGCTTTTTTGTGTGGTACTCATTCTGCATTTTACACCCCCTAAACAGTAAGGGAGCTAAGTATAGAACAGGGAACATGTGCTGCTATAAGAGGTAACACAAGCAGCCTAACCAGGAACGACTATGGAGACAGCTCACCAGACACTTTTTTGCTTTCACATTCTCCTCATGGTGCAAAAACCTAGTTAAAAGACATGACACAGGAGCCAAAAACAGGTCTTGGGAAAAAATCTGAACAGCCACCCAACTTTGTACTCCCACTAGGGCAATATCTACCCTTTTAAATGCCAAATTGAAGAAGGAGCAATTAGAATGAGAAAAAACACAGTAGGCTGATAACACTAGAAAAAAACACTTTGCTAACAAGAACTTCAGGAACTGCACCACTGAGACTTCGGTGGGAAAACACCCAATACTGCTGCAAAAGTGTCTTTAAACTACCAGACTAAAACCAAAATTCACAAAATTTACCATAGAAAACTTAAGTTCTACTTACTGCCATCTAACCACTTCCCAAGTTAGAATTCCCATAGTAGCCCTGAATTATTCCATAGTACATGACAAACGTTTTGTTGCTGTTTCTTACAAGTATAACACAGATAATTTTTTAAAAGTCATTTAACTGTCTAATGACACCACTATTTTAAAGCTTGTTGACTGAGCAAGCACCTACAGCTTCCAGAAAAGTTCACTTAATTTGTAGCTCTACACGCACTAGCACTGCAAGCGAGTAAATGCTGAATGGTCTATAAATACCTTTACTACCACGGGTTTGGTTTCTTTCCAGTACTAAGCCAAAAAAAAAAAAAGAGCCCAGGCACCTGAAACTTTATCCTCAGGGGGAGCCTTACAGCTGTTCCCATTTACAGCTTTAACGACCTGCCCCGCTACACGAGCGGCACAAATTCACCACAGCCCAAGGCAGGGGACGCCTGGAGTAGGGGGTGGGGGGAGAGGGGGGCACCCGCTCGGCGACACTCATTTGCCGGGAGACGGACACCGCCTGTCACGCCGGGATGCGCGATTCGCCCAGCGAGCGGGCGAACCCCTTCTATGCCCCACAGCGTAAAGGAAAAGTTGAGCTAATAATAAAAAAAAAAATAAAAAAAAAAAAAAATGAAAACCACTAGAAGGAAAAGAAAAAATAAAAATCACAAAACCAAAACAAACCAACCAAACAAAAAAACACCACCTAACTCCCGAGCGGTGCATCGCGCTCATCCCGCCCCGCCGGCGGGGACGCGAGGGGCGCGGAGCGGTGCCTACCCGAGCGGCTGCGGATCACATCGCGGAACTCATCGGCGGCGACTTCGGCCCCGGCCATGCCCGGGGACTGCGGAGGGAGGAAAGGACGGGACGGGACGGGCCAGGTGCGGAGCGGCGCCGCCCGCCCTCAAATAGCGCCGGGGCGGCGGCTGCGGCCCCCCCGCCCTGCTCTCGGTCGATGCGAGAGGAGCAATTAGCGAGAGAATGGCCCCAGGCGGGGCAGGAGGGGCTGAGCGTCCCCACCGCTTGCGCGGAACCCGAGGGGCGGGCGGGACGGAGATACCGAGTCCCTGACAGCGACAGTGTTTCTAACTTTTTTTGGGGGGTTGCGTGATCCACCCAGCCCGCGCTGCCCCGGGTTCAGGGGAGCCTGGTGTGCCTGTCCCGGCGGGGTGGGAGCCCTTTCTCAGGGAATAAACGACAAACGCTCTAGTTTGTCTTCTTCCCCCTCCTTTGTAGTTCATCCTTGGGATGGTGGAGGTCCTGAATACCTAGTCCAGTGACACGGCTCTGAAGCCACCCCAGTGGTAACCCATTGGCACCTGCAGGTTTGTCAAATCTTTCATCCGTCTTCAGGAAACAGGAAAACATTTCCTCTTGTGTTTCATGTAGAAAAGAAGCGGCTTAGTCCCCTCCCGTGCTAGTCAAGGGACAAAAAACTTCCCACTGGCATTGCTTCCTAGCACCCTTCCATTAAATGTCAGTTTGGTCGGCTGCTTCCAGCCCACCATTATTCCTCTCCCTTCAATTTTCTCTCCACACCAACTTCCTGGACCTGCCTTTTATGCTCCTTCTCTCCAGGCCCCCAAACAGATTGCATCACCTCATGGGGGAAGAAATCATCACAGGAAATAAATGTTCTTCCATGTATTTAAATGCCCACTCTCCTTGTGACAGAAATCCAAGCTCTTAAAAACTGTGCCTTAAGATATGGACAAGCAGATAATCACCTATTTTTCTTAGTTTATAGAACAGCAATGTACTTGTTTAATACAAGACCAAATTTAATACAAACTTAGTCTAGCTGCTTTTCAGCTTTAACACCAATTCATAGATAATTCATAAACAGATACAGAGGGACAGGAAATTAAGGATAAGCTGTAGAAAGGATGTATGCTTTCATTTGTATTTGTGTAGAAAAAGGACTTGAATCTTCTCATGTATGCCAGAGTGTATCAGAAGAAACGTACTTTTCTGAGGATAACCGAGTTAAGCAGAATAAAACTAGGTAAGAAAACCAGGTCGGAGACAATGAACAGTTAGAGGAAAACTATTTACAGGCAACAAGGCACATGATGGTAGGCAGATCCTGAGGAAAGGGGCTTGTATCTGGGAAGTTTTGCACAATCTGCTGTTTCTAAAAGCACTTTTAAGCTTTATTTGTAATGACCAGTGTTTATTACTTCAACAAAGTGAGTGGGAAAAGAATGAAGTATTGCTAGCCTCAAATAATTAGGAAGCATTACTCAGAAAAGGCATGAAATTGTCCTTGGATTATTCAGGAGAAAGATATCATATTTCTTAGTCCATATTTCCATTTTCAGTTCTCTCTTGTTGCCCCTGGTATGTGCCAACTCTCAGAAACTTCCAGTGATGCAATTTTGGCTCCCACCACAGAGGTTCTTCTAGAAAACCTGCCTGAGATCAAATTGCAGGCTGGGTTACACACTACAGCCAGCGAGGAGAGTCTGTACTTTCTCCTCCAATATCAGTGTTCTGTATAGTAGCCTGTTATCGCCCACTGCCCAGTTTTTCCCAAGCTATCAGCTAGATTCTCCCAGTCCCACAGCAATCCAGACATTTGGTAATGTGTGTCTGTCTCCCTACATCTTGTTTTCTCAGCCTCTGCCTCTCATTTTTGAGCTGACTTTTTTTTTTTTTTTTTTTTTGCATTCTGGTGCTTTAGGGAACATGGCAGCTTGCACATGCCTTCCCCTCCCCCATGACATGCATAGCATTATAGAATTCAGAATGGGATTCATGCACTCCTCAAGAGCTGATCCAGAGCCTCCCATACATTGTCTGTTCCATCTTTAAAACCTATGTGGGGAGATGGTATAGCTGCTTCTCTCTTCTGATTCCAACTCATCTTCTGTCTGTTCCTGAGAGCAAAATGGAGGGAAGATAATTTTACCTCATTTTGGCCAAGTTTGATCACTGTTCTTCCCTAAGAACAGTGTAAAAGGAGGGCAATCAGGACAGAGACAGAAATTTCATGACTGACACTTCTGTCACTCAAGACTGCCTATATCAGTAGCCAAAATCTCATTACTGTGAATTGACAACAGTGAGAATGCTATCTTGACTAAATGCTGAATCTGTTCTACTTTGTTTTAGAGACCCAGCAAGATTGTATGCAGAACTGCAATGCCAGAACTCTTAACAGATTTGACTAACTTTATGAGCTGGCATAGTCCCTGTATGTGCCATAACTGAGGTTTTGGGACTAACTAAAAAATCTACATCCCAGTTCTGCAAACACTAGCTGATATACCTATATACATATATATATATATATATATCTACAGACATATGTATGTTTGCAGCTCTGCTATTAATTGAGTTCAGAGAGTCTCCAGCAAGAATTCCCTGCTTTCCGCAGTATTTTATGTGACATTCCTTATCATACCGCTTATGGGTCTTGTTTCCCTATAAACAGAAATCTTGAGACAGATCAGGTCTCCAGGAAGCTAATCTTATCACAAAACTTTCTTAAGTATTTAAACCTCTCAAGTCTAAATCAAGGTAAGACACTAGAGCAACATATAATACATTCTTTTGATAAAGTTATTCCATAATTTTAATAACGGAAAAAAAATTTATACATTTTTTCTGCAGAAAAATTATTCTATTCATAAAGAGGCTTTTCTACTGAGGCTCCCAAATGTCACAGTAAATGTCTTTGCCACAAAACAGCCAAATAGTTAAGAGACTGGTTTTTGACACTAATTACATAGAATCACAGAATCTAATGGTGTAAAGTTCTCCCTGATTTCAGCAACAGTGCATGTGTGTTTTAGGCTCAGATGCAGAGGAGGGCTCTTAAAAGATCACATTGGTGCCTGTAGGACTGAAAACCCTACATTTAACACACTCCATGAATTCTAAAATATGTCATTTTTTTTCAACCTTAATTGAAAGTATAATTTCCAAAACTTAGGAACATATTGTGTGCTTAAAGAAACAAAACAGAACAAAAACCAGCAACAAAATTGATCAGCTGGTTTTAATAGTGAATGTTTGACATGTGGCTTTTAAAGTCTTACTCTTTGGGATACATTTGTGTGTGCATATTCTTACGTGTATATATGTATGTGTGTATGTCTCTGTTTCTGTAGTATATGTATGTGACCTGCATGAAAAGAATGAAGAGAGGATGTTCTGGATTGATGACCCTATCCTTGAACTGGCAACTCTTGCTAGTCAATTCTTATTCCGGAAAGCAAGTTTCACTTAGCATGCAATCACTTGTGTAAAAGCTTATCCTGTGATTTTAATGAGTGCTATTAGAACTATTTTCTTAGTTGTTTCTCAGAATCTGAGGCTGGTTAATTCAAAGACTAGGGAGGCCTTCAATTAAATCTTACCTTTTAGGATGAACAATATATTTTAATGGGATATGTGACAATTCTTAAAAGCACATTTCAGCAAATTATTGGCCTAATAATAGACTCTCAGATATGCTCAGAGTTTGGGACTGGAAGTTCTGGGAGACAGAAATTTAGGGTCCAAAAATTTAGGAGAAAATGTAACATTCTGGATTGAATTTTTTTTTGTTTTTTAAATCCTACAAAACAATGCATACCTTTTCCAGTGGCCCAGGTTACATTCTATCTTTTCCAGGTTTTTTTTGATACTTCAGAACTGTTTCTGCAGCTTGGTTAAGCTGGGTAAGGAAGATATTTGTAAAAGTCAAACTATGAAAAAACTCGCTCCCCTGAAAGAAAAGATATTATTTATTCTAACCACAGTGAGTGACTCATCCTGTATTAAACCCAGTTCTTTGTCTATGTAGGATTTTGATACTCACATTATTTTTAAATTATTTTATAAATAAAAATGAATAAACAGTGAGAAAAGTACATAAAATCTTTTGGGGGAGGGGGGATGATTTGTGCTTTAAAATGATTGCTTTGAAGCAATAAGGAAGTATGGCTGTGCTATAGACTTCATTTGCCCTGACTAATTTATGGCAACTCACTCAACTAACAAGAATCACATGGTGTAAATGGAAAATGAGACTCTACTGGTATTGAAAATAAAGAGGTAATTTATTTCCATCTTTCAGAACTGCTATTCAAAACTGCATATAGGCTTTTGTCACAGTTGATTAAAAAGCTTGGGGTTCATCTTAGAATTAGTCATAATCTATTCAAGCAAAACTGAAAGTCAGCACTCTAAATACACTGAAAAACCTGAAAGCTTATATGTTGATAAGTACTTACCAAATTGGTGACCCGCTTACCTCCTGGGAACACAAATACTGGTGAACGGCACAAAATCTTGTCATGGACTTCCTCATGAAAATGCACTTGTGATGGATAATGTTATAGCTTTTTTCAGCATTTTTTGCTGCTACAGTGTTTGTAAAATTGAAGATTTATTAGAAAGCTTTGCCTATAAAGCACTGCTGTGAAATGTTTACTTTAGATTTGGTTTTCAGTGTACTTAATTCTGGAGAAAAATATGTGTTGAATCTCTAATAGAAAGGTCGTTAAGTAACTGAAACTAAATAAAAATAAATGTCAAAAGGAATTATTTATTGCATGATGATGTATCCTGTATTAAAGTCCTTCTACTAAAAAGTTACAAAATAACCTCTCAGTTTCAACACTCATAACCATATTTACAAAGGCAATCAGCATTGCCTCATGGATAGACTTAAGCACTCTGTGAAGCAATGCCTAATTACATTTTCATAGCTATCATTAGGCATCTTTTGGCTTATACTGTCATATGCAGTAAATGCTTAAATGTTTTGGTCTCTATCCTCAAAGATATTTCAACATCTAGTTCTCATTTCTAATTTATAAAAATTAAGGACCATTAGGGACCTTTTCCCAAAGCCAGAGTATTTGAAATTTTGTCTTTTGGAAAGCCTGTTGGAAACTTTTGTGGACAAACCAGATTGTCACAGTAATCTGAATCCAACACTGCCATGCCTACAACCTAGACTTCAATGAAATAGTCTATTTAACATTTTTTAAGTATTCTTCACCAAATTTTTCTGGTATTTCTATTAGTATTAATCAATTACAAATAATCTATTATAAATATACCTACATTTGGACAAAACTACCCACCAAATCCAAGGAACATTCAATCCATGCATGAAGTGGCTTAGTTCCGAAGAGACCACGTCATTACCCACAATAACATGTCTCCAAACAAAAGGAAAGTATTCCTCTCCTCCCCTCCCCTCTCCTCCCCTCCTCTTTTTTTCCTTTTCTTCTCGTATTTCAGATTCACACTTCTCATAGTAAATATTCCCCTTGAAGTTTCTGACAAAAGTCTTATTTTTCAGAGTGAGCTATATTTGATCTCATTTTAAACATGTCCTTCATTATTTTTTGGGCATGTCTGCTGGGGCTACAGTTTACAGTGGTAAAGAATAGATCACTATATGTGGAATATGCTTGATTATATGCACAGATTATGGTTTCTTCTTTATGCCTAGAAGCATGTTTTTTCTTCAGTCAAAAAAATACCGGAACAGTTTCACTCTCCATTTCCTTATTATTGCATAGGTATAAATGCACTTGTTTCATTTTAGGAACATGAGTAGAGGTAGAAGAAATATGTAGATAGTAGTCCTTTAATAAAATCAATAGTGAAGTTTTGTAACAAGCATTTGAACACAAATAAAACTAAAAAGTCTTTCTCTGGGTATCACACACTTGAAGCAGAAAATTCAAAGGCACTCATTAAAATAACCCAGCATTGTGTTAAGTATAGTAGTTATTTGATAAATTGGCAAAGGGGTGCAAAAAAAAGCTAGTGAACATTTACTTCTGCTTCACAATGTCCTTGTTGGTAAAATTGCAATTAGTTTATTTTTATAAGCAATATTGCCTAAGAAAGAAAATTACATTCTAAGGAGAAAATGTTAAGGAATTTGAGCCTTTGGGTCTTATGAAATTGTTATCAAAGAAGCAAAAACATTGGGGAGGAGTAAAAGTTTTTGTATAACCTGGACTGGCTACAGATTGAGAATGCAGCAAAACACATGCATGGTATTTTCTGAAATGGTTAAACCTCTGCAAAGCACAAAGAATGGAGGAGCTGCACTAGTCTAATTTTCCATTGTTAAAACTGTAGTTGCCAGCTCAGGTTTGCATGAATTTATAGAGGCCTTTTTAACGTGAGGCTAATTAACAAGGCTTTTCAAAGTCCATTCTGATCTCTGGTACAAGTTTAGCTTAGCTCAGAAGCAGCTGATAATCATTACCAGTACATTATCATTCACTTGTCTGTGTGAAATTAGTGTGCAGCCACAATTCAATTTGCACAAGTTTTGTTTGGGCGTTATTGAGCCACATGATAATGGGAACTAATTGACTCTCATATTGGTTCTCCCAGCAAATCCAAGGACCACCGTGCACCTATGGAGACTAAATACCTGCTTCCTTTAAGACTGGTCTTGAAGCAAAATTCCACTTGGGTATTTTGCAATCAAGTGCTTCTCCATGGAGAAAGTCAGACTTCATCTTTCTGAACTCACTGGACTGTCAAGGGATTCTCAGCAAGCATTAAATTCACATTCAAAATGTGTGCAAGGAAAACCTATTTTTTAATACATTTTTTCAATGTTTTTTTAATTATTGTCATCCTCAAGTGTATCTATAGATTGACCTGTCAACTGCTCTGATAAATCGTTCTGATTATAGAAGGATTTCCACCAAAATATTTTAAATAATTGCACTTAGGTTGAAGAGTTAATGACTAAAAAGGATTGGGGAAGTTAGAAAGAAGATTTGAATCTTTCCTCTCAACAGAAACAAAGGAAAAACACAGTAAGAGGTCATTCTTGTCTTATGAAATTCTTCAATTACCTGCAGAGTTAAAAGGAAACTTTAGTCAGATCTGTTCAAGATTAAAATATATTAGCAAGTCTGAACAACTTATATATTAATTCAACAATATATTTTTTCTGCTCCTAACAATATTGACGGTATTTTACACTTCCAAATATTTGCAAGGAAGAGGTGTCCAGTGTGTTGAGTCCAATTTCTTACATTTGAAATATTGAAGGAAATCCAGTCAGAGTTGTATCTCTGCAGAGCACTGAGGTGTTCTGCCAGCAAACTTAATGTGCAGAGTCACAAATCACTTTGTGTGTGAATTACTCAGCTTGGCCACGGCCCTTTAACACGTCAGGACAAACCTCATTTTATAAACTTGACTATTCTTACACATCTCAGGGCACAGCAAGAGCAGGGCAGCTCCCTTGGGACCTGGGGCTGGGACTGTGGGTGCTGTGGATCTTTGAGGCTGAGATGTGAATTGGTGGGTGGGGCCAGCCCTGTGGCACCCATGGCTGGGCGCTGAGGGGCTGTGGGGAGGTGGAGGCTGGTCCTTCTGCAGCATTTCTGGAGAAGGGGCTGATGGCTCCAGGGGGTCCTCAATCATCAGCAGGTGCAGAGGCCCCAGAATGGGGCTGGGCAGGGGTGGGCAGGGATGAGGGTGTCCTCAGGACCCTGAAAACACATAAGTGGAGGACCATGTTAAAGGATTTTTTGATTAACTTGCTACATGCATGGTATTGTACATTTAGATAACAGGTTACAGAGAAAATATAATATGATCATCTCACAGGATAAAGCCAAGAACAGAGAAGAACAGAGAATCATCAATATACAACCAGTATTGGCCTATATCCAACCTTCTCCCTCCCTCTCCAAACTGCTACATTTGCAGTGTTGGTATGGCCTGTATAGGGAGCAGCTTGTCCAACATAATCATCTTTCTGGAACTAGTACCACTAGCAAGGATCTATGTTCCACCAGAAGGCTCCAAGCGAAAATCACGTAAGGCTGAGTCTGCTGCCAGATGCATAACACACATGCAAGTGTAAGCAGACATTCAGAGAAAGAGCAATGAGCAACTTGGGAAATGTGTAACCAACCTTCCCTCAAATAAACATCTATTTGCTTTTCAAACAGAAAATAAAAAAAAAAAATAGCTTATTTCCACCAGTTGATTGTCTCTCTACAGTGAGGTAAACACAGAACATATGCATGTTCAAAAGGCATAACATGATCTCACAATACATATATACACTGGTATTTTTATTCATTCTTACTGTTTATTTTTGTGAGAACTTAGGAAGTGTTCATTGATCTGGAAATGAAAATAACTCAGAATGTCCTCTTGCAGTTTTATATGAAAAAAATGGATATTAAACCTCCATTGTCCCAGGTTAGTTCCTTGCAGAGTCTGATGAAGGGTTAGGAAACAACAGTCCTGACAACTATTTTGTGATGCAGTATTTTTCCTTAAAATACAGATGTTTTTCTGTTTAGTTCTTAATAAAAGGAGTAAATTGAAGGCATGGACACTGCATGTGTAACTGAGAAATGGTGGCAGGCAAGTATCACCTGGGCAGCATCCAACAAGTTTTACTGCCCTCCCAGTGCCTGGCAGAATGGTAATGTGGGTATGTAGTTGCAGGTTGGACATGTTTTATCTTCCATGTATTGTGTAGCCTGTCACCTACAACTCATGCATTTCATCATTATGGCTGCAAAAACAAATACTCACTGCAGGAATGAGGTTGACAAAATTAATATAAAGACCAAGGTTTCCAATGTTAAGTTCCACCGTTTAAGTAAATCTGGGCTAAGGGAAAAAGGTTAAATCCAATGGTCAGTGCAACTTTTAGAACAAGAGTTGTCATTTCAACTTGAAAGTACCATTCATTCATCTCTACAATGTTTTGTTCTTCAGTCAATACCCCTTTTGCTATCAACTGTTATATTACAACAGTTTTATGTATTTCTGGTGAGGAAACTGGTCATGAGATTCTCACTCTGTAAATGTGTTTATGAATGGAGTTGACTCTAGTAAATACAGAGTCCAACTCTATTTACTAAGCTAACCAAAAGAGTAGAGTACTAATGGGAAATATGCTAAAAAAGCGTGTAAACCCCACTGAGCAGGGCTTATAGTAAACTCCATATTCCTGAGGTGACTATCTCCCTACTATATCTCATTGTCCCTGAAATCAGCACTGGTATTAAACAATTGTGTTATTTTATTTGCTTTAGCTATTTGAGAACAGTGTTCCATATTGAAAACTCCACAGTATTCATGCTTACTGCTAATACCCTTCATACATACACACTTAATTTTTGTTTATTAGTTTATTTAAATTAATGGGAGTGCCTAAAACAAATATATGAAAAAACCAAAACTGTATAGAATACACTCCAGCACAATAACGAAACAAAAAAAAAAAAAAAGAGGCAAAGAAAGAAAAAACAAAAACAAAACCAAAAAACAACCACAAATCCACTCATATTTTACTTTACTGATATACTAGCACTAAAATTTAAAATACTTATTAGATCTCATTAGGTTCTAAAATTTTACCCTGAACAGTACTAAAAGGTGCAACTCTCTTATTTCATGCAATGGAGAGTTTAAAATGCTTTGGTATGAAGGCACTGCAGTGACAATACCAAAATGTTGTGGTTTTGTTTTTTTTTTAAGCTCCTATTCAGATATATTTCATAGTGACTAAGCATTGCAATATAGTATAGCAAAATAAACATTTTAGCAATACCATAATTAAATATTTTGACATTATTGGGATGAAAAGAGAAAGTTTCAAATAAGGAATTAAAAAAAAAATGCTCTGAACCTCATAAGATGATGAAATCTCCTTTGACAAAGCATTTTCATTTACAAAAAGTAGTATTTTCTGCCATAAAATTGTTCTCTTGACTTTTTTCCTTGCTTCTTTATTTGATTTTCAACAAGCCCCAGGAATTGCTCACTGTTTTTAAAAAATGCAATGAAAATCATACATGTGGGCTTGAAAGTAATACAGCTTTGAGGCTAAAGTGAATGTCTCCTTCCAAGGAATGCAAATAAAAACATCCATCTCTATCTCTCTCTCTGTCTTTTTGTGCTTCATGCTTCCTCAAGTTCACATTTTGCTCATTTTCTAACCCATATTCTCTCTACACCAATGGCTGTAAGTTTATCCATAATCAAACTAGACCCACCAGACAGAACAGCAGAGGGGTATACAATCTTTGTGTTAACATGCTGAGATTACTCACAAATTGGTCATATCTGAACAAGGAGACCTCAGGGATCTAGGGGGCCATTTAGAGAATCGGTGTATGGAAAATAAATTTTATTTATAATGAGACCTTAAGCCTTCAACTTTTGTTCCTGTTAAAGCAACAATCAGCTACAGGAAAAAAACAAACAAACCCCCTCACATTTCTTGTGTTTGGGTTTTTGTATTTTTGTAAACATAAATGTTTTAAATTAATCCACCTAATGTGTTAAATAATGTCTACAGCTATGACAATAATTAAAGCAAACTAGCATACATTATTCTTCCAAGAAAAGAACAAGAAAACACAACAGAATATAAGAAGACAAAAAGTGAAGATCAGGAGATTAAACATTTCTGTGTAAAAATTAGAGATGTGGCTCTCTCAAATTACTAAATGTATGTCCAGGTCTATGAAATTAAAAAAATTAGAATGAAAGGAAGGTATTTCACAGGTGATGTCAAATTAGTTCAGTGTAGCCATGTAAAGTTGCAGCATTTTCTTCTGTCCCAACAGAAGAAAACTAAACAGGTCCTAAATTTTCTGTACAATTGGTATTCTAGGCTGCAACACCATAAATAGACTTTGTTATGCCTTTCCCTTTTCCCCTGCAAGAGGAAGGATCAAAGCCATCTAGACTAGTGAAAACAAAAATTGACATAATTGATGTGGCAATATGTTCCATACAGCTATTCATCTGGACAGCCTTCGTTCATACAACTTGCAACACTGAGTTGAATGCAACTCCTGCCAGTACAGGGGTGACTCGTGTTAGTGGCATTGCACAGGCTGTGATGCAAAGCCAGAGCAGGATGAAACCCTCAGACTTCAAGTCAGTTTTCAGTGCTCACATTGGCCTGGACACAATGGAGACACTGATCTGGGGGTGAAGTGACTTGCACTGTGTGTTTTTTGTCTGAATAGTGCTCATGTTTTGCCACTGAAGTCTAGAAAAATTGTCCTAACATGCATAAAAGTTTTATTTCAGCTTTGTAAGAGAAAGTAGTTTTAATTGAATTGTGATGAAAGTTCAAAAAAAAAATAATATTAATTCTTTGAGAAATGAAGGGCATTAGCAATGTTTTTATCAAATCAATCTCACATTTTTCTTGATTCTGAAGCATTTTGCTCAATAGCTGAAATAATCAAGAAAAGACTTTTTGTTTCCTGTCCTCCACGGTAGAATGAGAATTGTTGCTGCAAGGTATCTTTTTTTTCATTATCAAAATAAGAGCAATGCAAATGACATTTGTAAAAAATGACAGTACTTCAATAATAAGTTTGCCAGTTTCAACATAAATTCATCCAGAAGGTAAGCATTCTGTAAGGAGAAAGTCAATATTTCTCCATATGTATATCTGGCTTAAAACTATCCATACTTTTCCCAGCCCTGGAACAGCGCCTGCATTTTGCAACCCAGATTCTTTAGAGCTAGAGCAGCACTATGGCACATTGCCCCTTCTGGACTCTCTCAGGGAGTTATTGGAAGTTACCAGGCAGAAAAGTTAGGGTTCTTTTCTGGCATATTTTGTTTATATCACAGCCATGTAACATCTACAGCCATAAGAGGGGTATCAGAATATGTATGTACAATGCAGGCAAATTATTTTTATAACACAACCTTCAAGTCTTGCAGTCTGATTTTTGCTCCAGCCCTGCAGTGAATGTTGAACAGGTGGAGTCAGCTGGCCAGATGCAATCAACAGAGATGGAAGTGAAGACAGAGCTGCACCAAAATGCAGCTTTTTAGGTCCTTTGCTATTTTTGCTTGCCCTCATTAGAATTTCTGTTTTATTCATTAAGTCTCTGCTTCAGCAAAGCATGTAAGACCTTGGTAACAACAAATACATGTCTCAATGAATAAATTACATTACAGTTAAATACATACTTTACTCTTTTCCTGGATGGGTGTTTTAGCTCTTTATTTTTCTAATTAAAAGAAAAAATATAAAAGAGGAAAACTCAGTTATATAATACAACAATTATGATTTTGCACAACTCAGACAATAAAGTTAAATTAATCTTATCTAGTATGCTAAATAACTTGGAGAAGTTCCTAATGACCAGTCGAAATACCTTCAAATTTGAGGGGAATGCTTATTACAGATACATAAAATTCATTAATAATGAATAAACATTAACTTCACTTACTTTAAATTCATGTGATTCTTTGTCTGTTGTGTCTGTTCATGTAAGAAATTTAAAGTTCAGCTCATTTAGAATTATCCATTAGAAAAAGAAAGGGGGAAAGAGTAAGGGGGAGTACACATTTTTTTTACTAAGTTTGTTCAAATACAACTTGCAGGACTTTATTTCCAGTTTAGAAGAATAGCAATTGCACTGGAATACACTATGGCATGTTTAATACTGTAGTGAATTTTAGGAACAAACCTATAAGGCAGAAATTAAGTTTTTTCCTGTTGAGATTTATTCTGTAGTTTTAAATGAAGAGCATAATTTCTGGGGATAAACAGGAACGTTTTTGTGCTTTCTTTAAGGCTCAGAACTAACCTTTTCACATCAGACAGCTACAGTGGGGCATTGCTCACCTGAAAAAAAAAAAAAAAAAGGACAGAGAGCTTGACTTCAGCTTCTCACAAGTGAAAAATTAATAGTGATCCTAAAAATATAGATGGTCTTAGTGGCTCAAATCTTCAAACAGCTTTGCAGGATGCTCCAGCAATGACCAGTAATCAATTCCTAAGTGTGACTCTTAAGAAACAGGGCAAGCAGCAATCTTCCTTCTCATACCAGTCCAACAATCCCCAGCTTGTGAATGTGAAAAGGTAGAGTTCAGACTCTGTTTTTAATGTTTTTTATGATGCATCCACCAATCTGTCTAATCTCATTTTGCAGCTACCAGTGTAGTTCTTTACAGCTTCATGTGACCATGAACTCTTTAGCTTCATCTGTATTTCCTCATTAATTTGTTTGTTCTGCAATTTTCATTGGAGTTCCCTTATTCTTGTATTATGAGACATAACCCCGTGTCATGGGTTTGCCAATCAACCAGCTCCCCCTGGAGCAGAAAATAGTTTTTTTACAGGTGGATTTCTGCAGAAAAAGCCAATCAAAAGGTTTGGTAACAGCTCTGCCAATTACATATTTAAGAAAATGGAAGAGAAGGTTGTTGGCAGATGAAATTAGGAGCCATGTAGGGAGTGGTGTCAGGCCCAGGTGGTGGTGAGGCCTCCCCCCTCCCCCGGCCCTGGGCCAGGAACAGGTGTGGCACTGAAGCCCCCTTCTCTCCTGTAACAGAGTAGAGAAAAAAAAAACTCTTGAGTAGGACTGCCTGGACAAGACATTCTGCAGAAGGAATTCCAGGCAGAAAGAGAGAGAACAGAGCCTCCAAGGTCAAAGCTGGCAACCTTTGTCAAAGCCGGAGAAGAAAGAAGCTGGGGGGGGGGGGGGAACTCCTTCTCTCCCCCTTTCTCGCTTTCCTCTTTCTCCCTTCATCAGGGAAGACATTGAAAACTAAAAATCCCTGACATTTGTGGAAGACTGTTGGAGAGCAGAGACCCTCTGCAGCTCATGAAGGAGCCCACGCTGGAGCAGAGGAGTGCATGAAGAAGATGTGACTCCATGGGAAGGCCTAGAATGAAACAGTCCTGCTGGAGACTCATGGCCTGTGGAGAGAGAGACCTACTCTGGAGCAAGTCAGCCCGGGTAGGATGTTTGTGATCCCAGGGAGGGATCCATGCTAGTGCAGTTGAATTTGTGACCCTGAGGGACAGCAGGGAATGGAAGAACTGTTGCCTGAAGGTGTAGACTCACGCTAGAGAGTCCATCAAAGACTGTCTCTCGTGAGATGGGACCCCACAGGACTCCAAAGGGGTGGACTCCAAAGCCATTATCCCTTGTGATCCTATGGTGAAGATCCATGGTAGACAAGTGTCCCCTTGCAGTCCAAGGAAGACTCCACTGGGCCCGGGTAACCCCCCAGCCTGGTCTTTACCCAGGAGGGGGTAGGCCCAGCCCGGAGGTCAACACAGAACAGAGAAAGAGAAACAGTACCAGCTGCAACAATTCAGAGTTGTCATCCTAGAGATAATAGAAGAAGAACTTAAGAGTGCTGGAAAATTATTTAAAAGATTTGTAGCTCTGGAAATGGAAAAGAGACTGCTTCTCCTCCTGAACTGATACAAGGGAGGGAGGGGTATTTTTGTAATTCATAGCATTTTTGCCTAATTAGAATTGTAGTATATATAGTTCTTTAGCTTTTATCTTGCTAGTAATAAACTTAATATTATTCTCTGCAATCAGATCTCTTTTGTCTGCATAAACCTTCTCTCAACTTATAGCAATTGTATGGGGTGTGAGAAGAAATTGGCCCAGAGCAAACTCACAATGCCCTCAGTTCCCTTCTCTGTTTCACTCATGATTTTATATTTCTGTCAAAAGCTCCCTACAGTGTCTCTTCTCTGGCCTGAAGAGTCCTTGTCTGTGTAATCCTTTCTCTGGGAGTTTCTCTGTAAATTTTGTTCATCATTATTGCTCTTCTCTGTACTTTTTCTGTTATATCCTTGCAGAAGCAGGGAGACAGGTTTGCCAACAAAATCCGGGATCCGTGTCCATAAAGTGCCATTGTCTATAAAGTGCCATTATGCTTTTCTGTTTGGTTCTTTATTTTTTTCCCCAATAATCCATAAACATCCCATTTTCTCTGTTGTCCATCATTGACTTCTGAACTAACATTTTCACAAGCTCAGCTACTAGACCTCTGAAATCTCTTTCCTCACATGTAATGGACAGTTTAGAGCACCTCACTCCATACATAAAACTACCCTTTACATGGCTATCATCCTTTTTAACTTTCTCTACATTTAGTAATCTCTCCTAATAAATTTTAATATGAAGTAACTCGGTATTGGGAGTTTACTGGCAGTTGTCTTAACAACTTTTTCAGCTCTGTATGCCCTCTATGCTATCACCAAACTTCACTATTTAATTTCCAGTCTTTCTTCAGATTATTTATGTATACATGTAGAATACAGGGCCCAGCATGAATCCCTAGGAGACTCTAAGACTGGTTTCCCTATATTGACAAAACTGACTATTTATTTCTTCCTTTTCTATCCTATTTTTGAGTATTTATTTGCTTACAAGAGAATCTTAGAAAGGAACAATAATTTGATATCTTTGACAGGCTGTTGAAAGCTTTTTGAAACACAAGTATACAATAGCAAATGATTATTGATTCTTTAAAGGATGAGCGAGGCCAAACTTCTCTCTACAAAATTCACATTGATTTTTCTCACTGATACCATATTTATCCATGTACTTTCTGAAAGTTTTCTACATGATGTATTCCAATAATTTGTCTGATCACCAGTCCCCAAGTCTCCATGGGAACCTTTTCTAAAATTCAGTGTAGTAGTTCTTGCTTTTTCTTTTGCTATTCAGGCAATTTAAAGAGAAAGATGAGAAAGCACTGTCAGTAGCATGCTATTTTTAAATGTTCAAGACCCTTTAGAACTCTGACAACTCATTACTATGATGTTATCTTTTTCTGCTTTTATCCTGTGAGATAGATCCTCCAAAATGTTTCCCATAAAGTTTCTATCATGTTCTCTTCTGAGATCAAAGGTGCAAAGAACTGATCTTACTTCACTCAGTTTCTGTCACCAGGAACGCTCAAGACACCTCTCAAGAAATAAGTACAATCCCTATTATAGAGAAGGAAAAGAAGAGAAAGAAAAAAAAAAAGGCAGAGAGGTGAAGGGCTAGATTTAGTAAAGGACTGACATCAGGACCATATGCATAAATATCTTGTCTCCTCTGCAATGGTTTAGAACAAGCCAGCTTTGATATGAATGTCCCGTAGCAGGTTAGCACATCTTGAGCCTGAGCTGATGCACACCCTCTCACTGAAGATGGAAACTGTATCCCCACTCTGTCTTAATGTCCTGATCACTAGCCTAGACCACCCAGTATCTGAGCCTACTTTAAAGGGTACTTTTTAATTTATTTTAAAAATTTTAAAAATTATTACAAAACAGTAATTAAAAATCAGAATCACGATTTATTTGGGGTTGCTCCAGATTGAAAAGAATATCTGAAAAAAGTCCAAGATATGACCAATCCTATTGCTTCAGATATAGCTATAACCCAAAATCAGTCTATGCATATAATGAGATTTAAATCATGGAATCATAGAATATCTTGAGTTTGAAGGGACCCACAAGGATCACCCAAGTCCAACTCTGGGCTCTGCACAGGACCATCCCCAAGAATCACACCGTTTGCCTGAGTCATTGTCCAAATGCTTCTTGAACTCTGTCAGGCTTGGTGCTGTGACCACTTCTCTGGGAAACCTGTTTCAGTGCCCAACCACCCTTTGGGTGAAGAACCTTTTCCTAGTATCCAACCAAACTTCACCTAACACAACTTCAGGCCATTCCCTGGGGTCCTGTCACTGGTCCCCACAGAGAAGAGATCAGTGCCTGCCCCTCCTCTTCCCCTCACAAGGAAGTTGTAACTGCCATGAGGTCTCCCCTCAGTCTTCTCCAGGCTGAACAGACCAGGTGTCCTCAGCTGCTCCTCACATGGCTTCCCCTCAAGGCTCTTCACCGTCTTTGTAGCCCTCCTTTGGACACTCTCTAACAGCTTAACATCTTTCTTATATTGTGGTACCCAAAACTGCATTCAGTGCTCGAGGTGAGGCCACACACTTCCGAACTCACATCATAAATGAACACACAAACCAGGGCAGTTACAAAGAACCTTTTATCATAAATTCCTGATGGCTATGCCTTGTGCCCCAGCACTGTTCAGTTTTGCACACTAACTAATGAACACACACCTCATCATAAGTTAATGCTTCCTCTTCTTGCATAAAGAGGCTGCAGTAATTCTGTAGCTGGCAGACAGGAAAAACAGGAGAGGCTAAACAGGATTAACAGAATATCAAAGCATCCTTTTTAATTACCTACTACAATATGTTCATTTATTTTTGTCTCCAAGTAACTTTTTTGCCATTCATGCCTGATTGATCACATAAGGACAGGGCTGGGAGCTAGGACAGTCATTATCTCCAAGGTTATTGTAGTGGGTGTTTTTATTAACCAGACTTTTGAGAGGATTGTCCACTGCCATTCAGAAAACTAGTGCTCAAGGGGAGGACCTAGGCAAGTGCAACTCACACCAGCAGGTCAGCTAATCTAATTGATAATAGTCTTATTAATTTGAAATTGAATATTAACAGCCTGCAGCACTGGATCATCTTCCTACCATTCTCATTATGTGGCAACCTTGCTCATTTTGAAGGTTAAGAAGTGCATAGAATTAATAACAAAATAATGGAAGGATGTAAATCGGAAAGATATATTTATTACTGAGTGTTTACATGAAAGAAAGAAGCATTTTAGTTCCACTGTCACTTAACAAAGGCTGCATATGAGCACCTGAAGAAATTACCTAAGTAAGATTATGATTTGGCAGTTGAAACTAAGGATTATTATTTACATCAAAAGTAGGAAAGTTGAAATATGAATTGTGTTTCTTTTGTCAGCTGCAAAGGAGTCCCTGTGAGTCTTGCTAAATCATCAATTAGTGTCTTTCTAAACAACGTGTGGGACATTGTGACCATCCTGTGTAGATTGTGGCATAGGCAGCAAGATCCAAGCAATCTTCAGCGATGTCAAGTCTCTTAGTCTCTACAGACTTAGACAAGGGAGAGTTTCTAGGACATTATGTACAGATAACCTTTCTCAAAGTGCTCAAAGCAGAACTTCAGGCACTTTTTTATAGATGAAAATTGAAGAGCTCTTGACCCTCTGCTACCCAAGAAGTTCCTGCAGAATGCTGTCATGGACCTTGGTGTATAAATTCTTCCTGTGTTACATCTTAAGCATGGGTTTGTAAGATTTTTTGTTTGAAGTCATAGGTGATGCTCTTCTATAGTTTATGTTCTATATAACATGTTAATAAAAGTATTAAATAAACCAGTTTGTATCCAATATATAAAGTAGAAAGAAAGTAAATGCACACTGATGCTCTTCTTTGATGTTTCATAGAACTGACATCAGTCATGGGTGTGGGCTATAATATTTTTTCTTTCAGTGTGAGAAAACTTTTTGCCAAGGCAGCTCAGACTGCTTTCTTTATTTATTTTCTATTTGGCTTCATGCATCTGGTATGTGGTGTCCAGAGCAGTTTTTTTACATGTTTTCAAACAGATGGGTATGATTTGGCACAGCTGGGTTTGTCCTACCAGTTGCACAGCTTGGAATAATCTTGTCTGGGTTAGGGTAAAATGAGTCATAGCTTCTAAAAATCATTTTTCACTGTTGTAAAACTAAAAGACAATTAGTCTTGATTGGCAGTTTCTGCTCAAAAAATCCCCAACTTTTGGGTTGAAGGAGCAAGACTGCTGCAGATAAAACCATGATGGCCCATCTCAGAACTGGTTGTTTTGGAAAAAAAAACAAATGACCCTTTCTAGGGTCTCTCTCTTCTACTCTGATGAGATTAACCACCCATGTATTTTTTATGTGTTACCCCAACAAAGCACAATGTCACTGACATACATATAATTCTGAAATCTCACTGTATTATTATTATAACCCTTCAAGACAGCTTCTACTTCGCCCTGCACTGCAGAAATCTGAAGAATATCATTGCTGTGCATTGCTCTCTTTTTACACATCAGTAAATTCTTCCTCAGATCATCATGTTTGGTTGCTTCAAAATAGAAACAAACAATGCCACTCCAGTTAGCATATTTTGGGTTAGGTAATAAATGAGCTGAGTGCTGGAATGAAGATTTATTATTAGATCCAGGAAACTAAGGAAACCAGGATTCCATATTCATGAATCCGTATTTTTTTTTATGGCTATATCATGTCAGCAGCTGCACATCAAAAGCTGAACCGTGTTTACCAAACGGAAGGAAAGAATCTATTGATGTGTTTAGACAACAAATCCACACCCTTCCATTGCTGTCTTGATTAAAAATGCACCAGTACTTCAGCCTTTATCCTAAAGTTTCTGGTAAATAATACTGGTTTAGATCATTCCACTGGAGTGTATAGAATGTGATCAAAATTGAATAAAAATAAACGAGAAGCTTTGTGGTTTTCTGAAACTTGGGAGATTTTTGTTTGTTTGTGTTGATTTAATTTTTCTCATTAAACTAGTGTTTCCCATCCTTGACTCTAGGATCTACATTTGTACATGACCTTGTAGTCTTCATGAGGTTTGGGGCACTCTGAAATGGATCTTGGCACAGGGACCTCCCCCAGCAAACCCTCAGGGCATCTCAGGCCTAGCATTTATTCTCTAATCAGTTCTATCCTGGAGATGTATTTTTAAGGTCACTTAGGCTATGGTTACTTATAGTGGCCTTGGACATGTGGGACCTATTAAAAACTAATTCAGGCCTTCCTCAACCATATGACTTTTCCAGAAATTCTTATAATAATTTACAGGGGAGAAAAAAGAAATTTGATGCTCTGAGATCCCCGTCAAATCATGCATCCTTGCTCCTACATGAATCTCCACTTTCATACGATACAAAATATGTAAAGCTCTCAGAATTTTTCTTATATATACCTCTTAGGGCTGATATGGGCCGTTATTATGATTTATTTGTTATTTGTTGTGCACTGACAGGATGTTTGACTATTTGCAAACAAGACGGATGATGTTACCATTGTGAGACCTTGCAGCTTACTTACTAATGAGTTAACCCAAGGAAGCAGGGGCCCCAGAATAATGATGTGCTTGCAGACTTGGGATAGTACTGAATTATTTGTATTATTGCTTGAAGAGGCATAGGTGTTAATTATCCAATTAGTACCAATCACTTTTCAATTAGTACCAATTAGTAACTCAGTAAAGTGGAAGTGGTGTAACACTGTCAAAGTTTCTCTCAGAATTACTTCCCTGGGGCAAGCTCCCACCTGAAAAGGAATTTGATTTTTCAGAGCTTTTCTAGCAGTAACTCAAGAAGCAACTGCTAAGCTGATTGACATGTTAACACTATTATATTGTATTTTTAACTTACTTAATTTTTATATTTGTCATGTAATTTAGCTAATTTTTCTTTAGGATGTAAACTCAGCTCATCAGAATGCAGGGTTCAGTGTGCTTGCTACTAGAAAGGCCCAAAGTGGTAATCACTTCCCCTGCAACAGATCTGTAATGCTTGAAAAAACAGAGTTGAAATTACTAGGGGTATGAAAGAAGTTCTAGTTGTGGTGGATGGTACAACAAGATAAATATGTCAGAGACGGAGTATTTTTATACACTTTGTTATTTATCGATCCACATTTTCTTATAGCACAGTAAAATTATGACTGTTTGTAAGGTCTTTGGTATGAGACTAATACAAAATATCAAAAGCTACCCAATAAATCTAACATGTACAAAAGAATATAAACCAGTTTAAAATAGCTCTTTAATGTGTGATTGACTGCTGAAAACATGGTCAGCCTTTTTCTTCCTGACCTTGAAAAATCAAACCTGTTACTTCTCTTTCAGTACATTAAAGAAAAAGCTAAGTAAAATAAGATCTTTCTGCAGTAACAATCACATGCCATTACTCACAAAACAATGCATGGTACAATTCAAATTTATCTATAGCATTGTAGCCCACTGAAATTAATGAATGTGCCAGTGAGCAACTGAGGTCAAAATGCAATCAATAGATAATAAACCCCACCCACCCTGTTCCACTACAAACATATTTCTGAAGCAGTTTTTCTTCTATTTAAAGTTGAACAAATTTTCTTTCATTGTATATGAGCTGCAGAGATAGGAACAAAGACAGTTATAATTTGGTATTTTTTTGATATTTTTTTCCTAGCCTTGATATAATTGCATACAATCTCATCATAACACAGTCCTTAAATGGTTTCTTTTTCCAACAAACTGATCCTTCAGGTTACCATTTTTATGAAAGAACAATTCATCAGAGCCAGAGCAGCAGGTTCCATGTACGAGGGGCCAAGATTTTCAGACTGGAAACTTAAGAGTCCGTTGCTTGTTTATGCAATAATTGACTCTTAATATTAAATTCAGCTGTCAGCATCCTTTGCTATCAATATCAAATAGATATTTATAGATTCAGGTTCTTTTAGTAGTTTAATCAAATTAAAAAGTAAAAGGTGCTGTTAGATGAAGGGAATGGCATGCATAGTGGAGCACCTTAATATGTATAAACTTGTGCGGTTTTAGCTAATCAATTACATGGTGCTTTTCCCTTTTATCTCTCACTGTTAATGACTGCCATATTAAATAAAGTCTTAAATAGCTTGCTAGGATGCTCACTGGTCTCTAGCAGGCAGACTGAGTGTCTGCCAGCTCCTTTGCTATAACATCTTAAGGTCTTTAACTGTCTGAACAGCTGGATGATTGCATATAGCACTGGCAAGCAGCCACTATCCCCTCAAAACCCCAATTAAAGCCGCTGTCACAGAGCTAAGAAAGCACAAGCTGCAGTTTTATTTTATGCAACGATCAATGACAGTCATTTTTTAAAATGATATAGCACCATAGTTTTGCATATGGCTCAACAAACATCCTTCTGTTTGCAACTGGTTAACGATCTGCCAACAAGCCTCCCCAACGCCTTTGTCATTTGATATTATTCGCCATACAATTCGTGTGAATTCTCTTTTGCCCATGGGCTGTGTGCAGCAGTTTCTTCAGTAACTGATGTTTCAACTTTCAGCTGCATTTATTAGTTAGAATTGGAAACAGAGGCCACATGGTTTTTTTTTTATTTCTTGGTAGGAAAAGTATAGCTCTTATAGGGAAAGAGGCAACTTTGGGGGTTGACTCAGCCAACACTATATTAGTGTGGGATGAATCACCCTCTGAAAGTGCCTATTGACTACAGAAGGAACCTGAATGATTGACTAATCAACTTAAATTTCAAACAGCTTTATTAATATATATGAAGGCAAAAGAGCTGTCAATGGACACCTTACTGTGCAGCATACCATTGTACCAAGTCTAAATGTCATTGAGCTGTTCCTAAATTTGACTTAAAAGAAAAAAAAAAGCAACCATAGTCCTAACTCCTGTCTCAGTCAATAATGATAGATAAACCACACCTAAATATGATGAACTGTTAATATGTATATATTCCTTTGCTTAACCCTTATCTTTATTTTTATGAGCTCTACATTCTTATCTGTCCTTGACACTGCATGAGTCATATTCTAACCCAAGTTAACAAAGTTTTATTTAGCAGAAAAAATTGCTACAGCCTGCAGTGCTATTCTTGTTTTATATATATAATACTGTGTATGTCTCTATGCCCAAATCACTTCCTTAAGCTCCTCGTGTTGGCAAACTTTAATATTAAAGGACCTTCATATTGATAAATCCAAAGTGTCTTTCCTTTACCTAAGCTATTAAGCTGACATCCTTCAAAAGAATCCTATTCAAATAAATCAGAGATTAGTTGTTACAGAATATATTTTCTTTTCTGAGCAGGTAGAAGTGCCTATTTATTCACATACTTAAAATCCTTCCCACTGCCTTTTACTGGAGCATATTCTTTCCTCTATGACACACTGCTTATCAGAAGGACTTTAAAATCTTCAACTTCAATACTTTCTAGTAGTGGCATGAAAAACTGCTACAGAGTACATAACTTTTGCATTGTGGTGATGTAAAGTGCTTGTCAAAAGAGGATCTGCCATCCTGAGTCTGTCCTAACTCAACATAGTCAGAATCAAGCGTCAGTGGAAGTTCTCTATAAAGCCAGTATTGTGACCTCACAGCCTTTTGTGAGGTGATTGTATCATGGCCTGAGTCAAGAGATAGTAGCCATTTTGTGGGAATTCCAATAACCCAAAGTAACCCAGAATCACCTCCAGAAATTTTTGAAGGGCAGTAGGTATTTATATATATATATATATAACATTTCTGGAAAAAAACCTGCCATATCTCCTACTTTATGGCTAAGAATATGGATATTGTTTCTGCTTCTTAACAATAGGCCAGTCTGATTCACTGAATGCTGGTTTTTTACCCCTTGGAGAGACCTCATTTTGATGGTCTGCTATACTTGCTCAGGAAAAGCTCCCCTAATGGTTTCCAGTGCCAAACTGACCTTTATATTGTGTTTATTTTCCTGTCTGTCTGGTATGGTACTTACTCACATCTTCTATATCCTTTAGAGTTGTCTGTGACTTTTGAGAAAGATAGAGTTGCTTGCTTTTGAAATATTTTGTCATGCTTTTATTGAGAAACATTCCCTCTGAATAAACTGATGATTCAGTCTTTCAAGATTAGTTATAAATCCCTCCCTCCTATAAAAGCACATTTTCCTATAATTAACTCTGGGGCTAAACTTTCTTTTAAAAATATTTCAAAGAAATTTTTCATGCTTCATGTGTGATGAGAGAATAACCCTTTGGAAGTGAAAAGTTCAACCAAGATCATATTATCTGTTTTTGAATATTAAGATATAATAAGATAACTAAATAATGACAATGATAAAAAGAAAAGGAACATGAAAGCTAAACTTTGTCATCTAAACAGACTCTAGCAAAGCATCTTTCACATTCAAAAAACAGTTTTGAGTTTCCAGTAAAAAAGAGCAAAAGTCACATTTTTTCATTTCTTGGAAGTTGTATCTTTCAAAACGTCCTTAAATGATAAACTGGAATTAAAAGAAGTCAGTGTTAAAAGATTCCTATGATAACAACAGCAAATAAACAACCTCTTCCATGTCCCCCCCCCCGCCCAAAGGGTAACATCCCCCTTTATGCCCATCCCAGGATAACAACCCACTCCTGAATGCAAGCAACAAGCAGCCAAAGGTGGTACTGGCTGCTCCCTTGAGCCCTGGAGACCCTCCAGTCTGGTCCTTCAAGCCTGGAGGGCGCTCTCCCCATAAGAATAATTGTAATTTTATTTAACAAGCAATGTTGTGCTTGTCCTATCTAATCCAACTTAAAAGGCAACCTGTCCTCAAACTCCTGTTTCAGATGTAAACCTTTCCCTTTAAAAGAAGAATAAAAAATTGCATCCTGATAAATTTGCATCTGCTTTTCCATCTCCCTTGCAGGCAGAAGAGCCACTGGCAGGGGGTTTCAAGCCCAAAGTCGTGCTCTGAGACCTCACCAGTCCCCACAGTGTCTCTCACAGCAGGCGAAGGAGCAGGAGAGAACAAATGAAGAGTTATTGCATATCATGGAATCACAGAATGGTTTGGGTTGGAAGGAATCTTAAACATCATCCAGTTCCAACCCCTTGCCATAGGCAGGGACACCTTCCACTGGACCAGATTGCTCCAAGCCCCATCCAACCTGGCCTTGGACACTTCCAGGGATGGAGCAGCCATAAAAAAAACTGTGGCAGGTTTTCCAGGAAGGCTTTGGCATTGGGAACAGTTTGTGCAGAATTCCTCTATTCCAGCCCTTAGGCTGATGAGGAGGACTTTAAATCCTGGCAGCCTTTGCAGACTGAATGATGGGAACTTTCTACTCCATGGAAGTGGCAATTAAAAAAGTAGTTGTATTATTTTTCCCAATGTTAATACCTAGAACCGGGAAATTCCACAACCCCCATCGCTGTTACTATTTAGTGCACTTTTTGCTGCCAAACAAATGGTATAGTTTCCTCTTTTTTTTTTCTTTCTTGAAAAAAAAAATTACAGACAAGTTCCTATTAAGCAAAACTCCTAAAAATATGTCCTCTTGGGTGAGGAATTGTGCGGTTCCCAGGCTCAGTCATCATGGGGGCACCTACTTTTTTTATTGCCACTTGACCTCCGCAAAGTAGAAGGTTCCCATCACACACTCTGCAAAGGCTTCCAGGATCTAAATTCCTCCTCAGCAACCCAAGGTAACCGCATTTTGATGACATTAAAAATTTGAATTTAACTCATTATACATTTATATAAATATATAATTGTCTTTTATTCCATATTATCAGTATAAATAGAAGTATATGATGACAGAACAAATAAAGGATTTCATTTATTCTATTATATGATGACACTGGCATATTAAAACAGAGAGATATCAATCTAATTCCATGCCAAAACACATCTACTTTGTGTCTGTTTAGCATTCATACTGCTTCTGTTCAGAGCAGCATTCCCCAAACTGGCATCCTTTTGGATTGAAATGTGCAAATTCCATAAGAGCAACCTTTAGCGCAGATTTCTGTGGCTCTTGTTTTCAATCAGTCTAAAACCACCATCATGAGAAACAGAAGGGGTAATTCAGATCTTCACCACCAGGTAAAAATGAAGCGTTAAGAAAAGGAAAGACAGTATGAAAAAATTATAAATGTTCTTTCAAACCGCAGGAGAGGGACGCATTTTGGACAAAAGTTTCAAGAGTGGGTGTGGGATGGTGAGCTGGAATGCTTTCTGTTAAACATCTCTAATTTCATTTCCTACCTCATATTGTGATCCAGGAAGCCTGTTCTGCAGCATGACTCATTTTGTCACATTCCAGATCTGAAATGAATAAAGCTATTAACATTTATGGTATGCTGTAGTTTTGCCATATCTTGCAAATGTCTATTCTTTTTCATCTGTTGTCGTTGTCAGGAATAACAGCTGACAATGGAAGCATGTATGCCCATTACTAATATAGAGAAAAACAATAGTGCCCTTTGTTCACTTCATAATAAGAGCTCATTCCAGTTTAAAATTTGTTAAAATGTAATTTAGTGAGGGCAGAAGCTCAGAAAGAGAGCTTTATTATTGACTGCTGCAGTGAAGATGAGTTGCCTATGTTAACAGACCCATTCCATAAAGGTTTATGGATGAAATTTACTTCACAGGGTTATGGCTGGATCTGAGCATCAAAATCTTCCATGGTCTTTTGATCCAACTCATGGGAAACCCGGCCTCAGGAAGGTATTGTAACTGGTGCAAGAAAAATAGAAACTAAGCTAGCCTAACCTGCCAGAAGATATTATCTTGGAAAGCTGCATTCTTAGAAGTGGGAAACTGCATAAAAAGACAAAACAAAGTGTAGTCATTTATGAGTAAAACTAATCTTCCCAAATATTGATATATACATTTCCATAACAAAAGATAAACTTGCACAATTGCATCTCCTAGCCAATCATGATGCTCCTTTATTGCAAGATTCATTTCTAAAATAGGGATGACTCAATGTGTGTATCTTTTTTTAAAAGTCACATCAAAGAAAGATGATGTGTTTAATGGGGTTAAATGCTAGTAAGGCCTCTGTTTATATTCATGGATTGCCTAAACTAAGTGGAACTTGTTAAGAATCCAAAGCAACTAGAGAAGGATTTATAGAAGAAAGTGAAGTGGCACTTCTTCACAACAGTCAAAAGTCAAATATTTTACACAACTCCTGCTCTCAGATAAGAAAATATATAGATTAAGTTGTTGAGATATGGCAAGTTTTGTCAATGCTAATAGAATAATTCATGTTTTACAGAGAAACCGAGGCAAGTTTGACAGGATATCTTAATAACAAGGACAGATCAAGTTATATAGACGAGTGGAAAGGAAGTGAAGTTTCTGAGCTGTAATTTAGAGCTTGCTGATTAGAAAAATTGCTGGAAGAATAAAGAATGATTCACTTAGGAAGAAAGTTCAGGTTTGCCATGTTAAGACTGAGATGAGTTCTGAATTCTTTGGGAAAAATTCCAGGCTTCTTTGTCTTATGTCCAAACCTAACTGGAAAGGAAGAGGAAGCTGCTGACTTGATGGGTGACAGGTAAAGACACTGTGCCACAAGCAGATATTCACTGACTGAATGTGGGGACAAAGCACAATTTGCTATACATTTAATAAACAATCATGATATTCCTAGGAGTCCCTTAAAGCTGTGTTCACACTTTCTAAATACCTACAGATAAAGTCTGGGGTTTTTTCCTCTGTAGTCTTTTTTGGTAATGATGGATTGCTTTGAGTGACACATCACGTTTCACTAACTTTCAAAAGCTCTTCTTGCTCCAAGGCACTACTCTACATAATTCAGATCTGGCTATCAGAGACTAGTCCTTAATTGTGTAACAGGTGTAGGAGCCAAAGCTATAACTACCTGCATTGACCAGATTAATATTAGAATATTTTCTTTATGCTTTAAAGTCTCATTTCCATGCTTTTGGCCATAAGAATATAATTTTATCCAAAAGACTGTGTGTACCAAGAGAGACTAATGTACTGCCAGATGACGAGTACAATGCACCTGATCTACATAAAAAATGCATCTATATTATAGAGATACAAATGGTCACAGCAAGTGCAAGGAGGCAGAGAATCTGGACTGCCCCATTATAAATGAATAGTGTTTAGGACCTTTAAAAAAAAGTTAGAGCAAGAAAAGTGGACTGTTTCTTGTTTAATGAATGATTTTGTTTACAGGGTGCAAAAAATCCTTTGTTTATCGCAGTATTTTGATATTCTGTTACATCAGTATGAAACATTATTTCTATACTTGTAATTCTTGAGTTATCTGTGTTAAATACTGTCACCAATAAATGAATTTTAATGAAATATGTGTAGCAGGATGTTCTGCCTGCAATGGGGTAAAATAACCTGAACAATGCCAAATTGTAAAGCTATCAGTGGTGAATGGAGAAAGGAGGCTTCATGCCGCTTCAATGTTGAATAATGCTGAACCCAGTCTGACTCATCAGTCTCAAAGTTCAACATCCTGATAGTGAGCTGAAGATGTAGTAGACATGGTAAAGTACCCAATAAAGAAGCAAACAAGTGATACTTATATATCTAAAACTGCTGAGCTGACACAACTGGCTTGGAGAAATCTGACTGACCACTTTATAATATAAAAGCCCAGTCCCACTTTTTAATGGCAGGGTCTCCTGTTGTATCCCTTTGTGCAGTGTGTGAAGATTCCTCTCTTGAGTGAGGCCACCCCTCAAAGTTACTCCTTGAGATTGAGGGAAAGAGATTTGCCCACGGTCATTGGTATGGGTGAGTAAAGTTAGTTTATATTTAATAATTGGGGTTTGCTAGTTTTTATATAATTACTTTGATATTACTTCATATTGCACTACACTGTGCTAGTAGTTATAGCTTCTACACTGTGTAGTAAATAATTCTGATTAAGAACTGTCTAATCATAATCATTATAAATTACTCCTATTTATGTACCTGGTTTGCCATCCTTAATCCTGCAGGATGAAGTTTGTATAAAGGTTCAGCTATACCCATTTAATCCTTTAGATTCAAATTGCTGACAAGTCTGGGGCTGAGACTGGATCCAGTCACACCTAGACTCCTCTCTGAGAAGGGGTTTAGAAAGCAAGGGAATGTTTCTGCACTTTGTGACTCAAGGGAAGGGCTTCTCTAATAAACTTTGAAGCTCCTATTCTGCCAGTGACAATATGTTAATTAGATTCCTTCATACAGCTGTAAATGGATATAAACTGGACAGTTTTCCTCACTGAACTTGGTGGAGCCACTTCTAGTCAGTGAATTCAACTGACACAGGGTAATTGCTGCTGGTATTCTGCCACTCCATATTATGTTTGGTTGTCAGTCACAGTGCCCTGGAGGTTGCAGATAAAATCACAAGTCACAGCAGCTGCCCTGCCAGTGAGGTGATTTGCCTGGTCTCCTTCCTATGGGTGTCATGCTGAATAAACTCATCATCCAAACTAGCAGGGTGGGTCCTTTCCACCACTGCCTGCTTCTCTTAAATGGTCTATCTGTTCCTAGAAGTGTAACAAAACCAGCACGTTATTAAGGTAGATTAAGTTCTCACCATCTTTACACTACCACTATCAAACTGTAAGTAGTTCTAACTACTTTATTTCTTGGGTCGTCCTCTGAGGTCTGCTAGATAGAAAACTTCACAGAATACAAAGCTAATAAGATGGATGAAATCCCTTCTGGGGATTTTTGTGATCTGTCAAAATTCAGTAAATGCAGATGGTGGATGAGAAATACAAACCTATAAAAGTGTGTGAAGAAGAAAAAGTGGTCTATTTATTTAAAAAAGATAGAAATGTTAATGAATTTTGCTGCATGGAGGTATTATCTACCATGGGTGGTTAGGGCTCAGGCTTGAGACCCAGCTACAATATAATTGTTAGGTTATAATTGTCCCTAATATCCTTGTTTGAGTTTGACAATTTTAAATCTATCTCAATTTCTTATTAAATAGTGTATATATGTGAGAAGGGAGAGTATAAACCCTCAAAAAAATCTTTGAACAAAAGCTATTCTTATTTGTTATCAGCAACAATGAACTCATTGCTTTAATAGAAGCTGTAACTTGAACTCCACCACGAGTGTTTACTTTTTGACATTTATGAGGCAGTGGCAGTTTAGCTTTAAAATGGTTTTGAAAGAGAAAGTTGAACTGCATCTTTCAACTCATGAGAGAATTTGGGCATCGATGGAGATGTTATTTGTCTAGTTTAAATATAAAGCTGTGGATTTTTTTTCCTAGTGCAGTCTTGTCTAGTTTTAAAATAGTGTGCCTTTTGATGTGCTCTCTTACAGGTGCTCCTCAGTGCTGCTAGAGCTGGAGAAGCCATCATCCTAGGGGTATTGATCTGGCAGGAAGCATAATGCCTGCTAATACCGCTTGTGAGACCGTGATTTGTAGCTTTTATGTCTGTTTGACTTAACATGGTTGACTAGGACAAGGATGTGAGTCAAGCTGAAATACTGCATTACTGGTAAATATTAACTCAAGAGCCAAGACAGCCTGGACCTCTTTAGAAACATTATGCTGTTTCCTGGCTTTAAGGTGCCATGGGAAATTCAGAGATATGGCATGAGTAGAAAGATTTTTAAGATTTAAATGTGTGTGTCTCATCCTGCAGAGAGCGAACTCGTTTGCAGTAAGTGAAAGTCCATTGGCAGAGAATTGACATTATAGTCTGTTTGCTACAGAGTGCCACCTTGGCAAATAAAACCTCTTCACAGCACAGTCTCTTCATTAGCCAACCCCATCACAGAAATCAGTCACTCACTCATCTCTCCCAACTACTAATTTTTAAGATTAGGAGTTGCAACTACATTGTTAGTGACAGCAGTTATGCCTTACATGAATAGTTTTCACGTGTTTTGACATCTCTGGCCTCAATCCATTGTGTGAATAGAGTCAAATATATTAATTCATTGTTATTTAATAATAGCTGTGAAATGGTTCTGTCCAGGTCCTTCAAGTGAAGCCACATTCATTTATCAAAACTGGGACTGAGTAAATTAAAATAGAAAACACAAATAGTTAACAGCTGAGATCAGAATGCCTTAGTCTCCCCTGTGCGCTTCTCATCATGTATACCATAGTCATGTTTTGTTAAACTCTAAAACTGCTTCAGCGTCACCTTTCTGTCTCCATGACCCAGAGACAGTGGAAGTCAGCATCTTGACATTTCTATATTTAAAATTCTTAGCACATACTGGAAAGAGACAATTTTCCTCCCTGGTGAATGAACAATGGGACAGAAAATCAGAGACACTAAGTATTATAACTAACAGAAGTAAGAGAAATATATATCTTCGACAACACTAGGAAACTGTTGTTTTCTGTATATTTTCTGTATATTTTGCAGATGCATTTTGATCTAGTTTATCCAATTCTCTAAATAAATACATTGGTTTGGATCATTATCCACTTGGGAGAATGCCATAAAAATGTACCACTAGTTGACTTACAGAAAGGAAAATATTACAAATTATAAATTGAGCACAGCTGGGCAATATCCTAGTGGGAGCAATTATTTCGGCATTATAAAATGCATAAGATTACAAACCCTGAAATGAAGAAAAGCAATGACCTTTCTTCACTAGAAAAGTCTTGTTCAGTTAAGTCTTGCTGAGAGATGGGTGGTAACACAGATTGATATATCAAGTTGCAAGCACCACAATTAATGTGAATGACACTTTAGACTTAAGGGAATCAGGAACTGTTAAAGGTGTTTTGTCCTGTAGGAGATGGTAACAGAGATCAGGGCTTTGAATGAATACTTTGCTCAAGGCATCCAACATCACCTTTATAAGTACAATTTCCTCATCATACAGCCTTTCACACACCTTTTTTATGCTTTCAATCATAGCCATCAGAGACTAGTAATGGTGCCAAAGGGGATATATCATATTAACTCAGAAGCTTATAATCTGATATCTCCCAATATGCATTTAAATGGTTTCCTTATCTTTAGCAACATAGATTTATATTGTGAATCTTTTTTCTCCTTTATTTTTAAATTTACTATGGAGGATAAAAAATAGTGTAATAGATAAATCATCACAGACAGCAATGTTACTATTCTAGTTAAACTAGTGTTATTACAAAACCACCATATCAAAAGCCAAGCATGGCTGAATACAGCACTGTCATTTCCTTTCTGTAGTGTGTGCTTCCATTGATTAATAAAGTATCTCAGATTGCTTTCATAGAGGTATTCCAGCAAAATGCAGTAGTGATGTGAGTACTTAGGCTATTTGTGTTGCTTCTCACTTTTTTCATAATCTCTACTGTGACATAGCTTGCATAAGATCTAGTTCACTTTGGAGTCTGTAACCCAAAAATGAATATATGCCTGTGGAAACACTCATGAAAATTCTAGCTTACTACTGAAAAGGAAAACATTGATCTAGAAGATATATTATTCTATGGCTTGTAGATATGAAAAAATCTCAAATATCTTGAATCTTTAGCAAGAATTGGTACACAAGATGCAGTCCTCGTAAGATCTGACAGGTGATGAATTTGGGCCATGGGTAACAGTCCAATCCACCTGCTTTTTGTCATTGCCTCGAAGGCTAAATGTCAAAATACAGTATGTCAGAATGTTCTTTGGATAGCCATCCATATCAAGTATCACCTGTTTTGATACAGGAAATTATTGCCAGGCTAGAAAACACTATAATCCAGACACAGATAAAATACTTCCACATCTTCAGAGGTGCTTGAAAAGTTAGTCATGATGAGGATAGACACTTACTTGGGCAGTGTGTGTGTATTAATCTAGTGAAATGAGCAAGCAATCAAGCGAGAGAGTTGTTTTGCAGTCCTTTTTCACACTAAGTAATTTTGAAGCAAAGGTTCCTGTATCTCAGGAAGAGGCACTAAACACTACCCTCTAGGTAGACACTACCTGGCAGTGTTCTTCAAACCACATGGTTATCACAGCCCAGTAGTGAGACGAAAAGTGGAGTAGGCAGTATGTATATAGAATATGTGGCTGGAACTCCTGTAAGATTTTAATATTTTAAAATATAAAATCAGCTATAGTTTATGCTACCTTTCTTAGAGGTTTGGTGTTTTGGTTTTGTGTTTTTGTTGTTGTTGTTGTTGTTTGGGTTTTTTTTGTTGTTGTTGTTTTTTGTTTTTAATGTTACTGCCACTAAAGTAGTAGATTTTTACTGAATTTACTAAAGTAGTAAATTTTTAGTAGAAATTGTTGGCAATTTGACGCCTCTAATTCCCACTCCCGTTTTCAACCTTTCCTCATCAGAGCCCACTTATAGCCAGTTCTGAGGCAATAGATTGAAGCTGCCAGTATAAACTGCAAGAAGAAGAACTAGAAAGGAAAGGGATTTCCTGCACTTCATTCTCAAACAACTAGTAAACAATAATATAAGAAATAAAGATAAAAGAAATTCCAAGATTTTTTAACACAAGGCAGGCCATTTGATGCTGAAAGGTGGGAAATCCATTTTATAGTAAATCTAGAAACTTACAGACAGCTAGTTTTTCCTTGCAGGATAGACTGAGTTGTTTATCCAATGTCAGAAGCTTTCACGTTCTGGGTCATAAAATTAAATATTCCAGCTCTCCAGTAAGATTCAAGCTTCTTCTTACTTCTTTGCCTTTTGTCTCATGAAAACCCGTCATAAAGTGTTTCATGGTTTAACATTACAATGAACTTCTCTTGCTGGTAGCCTGGCTAGCAACAACAGACTTTTGCTATAGGAATTCCCATAACATGCAACCCAAATCCCAGGTTACAACAATTTAAAGGTGTTTCTATTTCATTCACCCCTGGTCCCTTTGGATCGGATTCTCACTTTCACCATTACAATGAACTCATTCCCTTGTCCCTGCTCTGGCTTGGATTTATCCACAGACTTCAGATCCTTAGGGGTGTACCTGCTGAAAATTAAGACACATCTGTGAGTCTCAGTTTCTTCAGGGGTATAACTACTGCATCACAGACATATCCACAGCCACTTTGAAGTGTGCCTTCCTCAGCACAGACTTCTCCTCAGACCACAATCCCTTCAGAAGTACACGTCCTGCAGCACAGATATAACAGCAGCCACAGACACTTCGAGATGTGCCTGGACTTTTTCACGGCCACAGGGACTTCAAGGCATCCCACTCCTGCATGGGCTCAACCACAGGTAAAGGTCCCTTTGACCTGAATTCACACTGGAGTTCCAGCCTGACCAGTTCAGCTGCATGAAAACAGCAGTGATGCCCTGGCCATCTGCCAGCCCAGGCCCTTTGCCATTTCTGTTATCAAAATATTCCCAGGAATTTTGATGTGAGAGTAGAGTGAGGTGATCAGCACTACAGCAAGCAGTGAAAGCTAAAAGCAGCCACTAACCAGCACTAGACTTGAATATACAGTAAGGCAATCAAGCCCCACGTCAAGCACAGGAGCCTATCAATTAATAGTTAAACATCAATAACAGTTACAAATTTGATGCAGTGCATTTCAGTCAAATCTACCACTACCTCAAACCCTTCAGGCCCCATGCTGGCTACCAAAAAGGACTGCAGTTCAACCCCGGCTGGCAACTCCACACAGCCACTCTCTCACTCTCCCACAGTGGGATGGAGGAGAGAGTCAGGAAGGTAAAAGAGAGCAAACTCGTGGGTTCAAATAAAGACAGTGTAATAGGTAAAGCAAAAGCCACACACACAAGCAAAGAAAAACAAGAACTCATTCACTGCTTCCTATGGACAGGCAGGTGTTTGGCAATGCCCAGGACAGCAGCACTCCATCACACGGAAAGGTGACTTGGGAAGACAAATTCTATCACTCCCAAGTTTCCTCCCTTTCTTCTACTTGACCCTGGTGCCCTTCCAACTTACTTGTGCAGCCCCTGTGTTATCAACACTATTTTCAGCACATACTAGCTACTGTGAAGAAAATTAGCTCTCTCACCACCAAAACCAGCCAAAGAGACAGCCTGAATTTCACCATGAAATGTGTCCTCCTGTCTCTTCCTTCTGTGACCTTCGGCCCATTCATATGGGTGATTACGTATCAAGAGAGGAGTAGGGTAGTAGGTACTTCTAGAAGAGTAAATTGCTCTTACAAACCTTTGAGAAGGACTGCCCTGGTTGCTTTTACTTGGAAGAGAGAGAAGCAGGCTTGTTTCCTATCATTGGCATACAGGCTGACAAGGTTAGTGTGAGCTGCTGACCATTGCCTCTTGCCCCGGGAACTGAACTTGTTCTGCCTCTGAGGCCAAATACAGCACTTACAAGGCTGGGATTGGGGAAGGAGGAAAGTGGTGGAGGAGTGGGAACAGGTAGAGGAAAAGACACAGTAGTTTGGGCTAGTCTTTCCACATGTCTCCTGTTCGCAGCCATAACACTTTTTGGGGAGAATAAAAAATAAAATAAAGGCAACTGGTTCATCTGTTCTATGCTTTTTTATTTGTTCGCTCCTTACTCTCCCTCCACCTCTCCCAACAGGAAGGATGAAAAAACAAGGCAGCTGGGACAATGCATTCACTTATGTCCTGTGTTTTGGCGTGGCAGAACCACTCCCTTGCTCTCAAAATAGGTTTCAGATTCTATGAGTGCCTTTGGCAAACACCAGTTCTGTCCCTGAGGCCTAGAGCAAAATCTGCAATGACTTGCGACTTTGGCTTCTGCAAAATTTTGAAGATGCCTTCAGCTGCTCATCCTACACTTTTTCACAATACTGGGGGAATATGGTAATACCGTGGAAGGATGAAGGAGGCAAATTATTGAATCGAAAGGGTGAAAAAAAGATTCAAAAGAAGTTCAATCCAGTTCATGGGAGAGAAAAAAAAATTCTAACTGAAGTTTACTGAATCTCTCTGAGCTACTCAAAGAATTTTATTTGGCTTTACTGACAATCTATAATGCTTATTTTAGAACAATTGGATTATTTCCCATGTTTCCTGTTGTTGCTTAAAATATACATTATTTCACTTAAGTACACTGATCCAACTAATTTTAATAGTAGCTTTTATGAATTCTGTCATTCATGTTTTATTCATATTCATATTCATAGCAATGAACTGAAACAAATTATGACAATGACAGTGACTGCAGGTAAACTAGCTTGTGTGCTCCAGATAACTGAAGGTTTTGGAGGTGACTTGAATTTCTCTCTTAATACTATGAAAAAAAGAAACCTCTGTTGTCTGCCAAGAGATGTGACACTGGTTGGTTGGCTACCTGACCAAATGTATTATAATCTAGATTCTTTATAGCATGTCAAGTGTTTCCTGCCTTTTTTTTTCCTTTCTTCCTCTCTGTTAAGTTTCTAAAGAAGAGAAAAATTATTTTTTTGAAAAAAATGGTTCCAAACATTATTTTACCTATTCTTATGTTTCCTGTTTTCACTATATAGAAGACAGTGCAAACATACACATACTTTTATGGGTAACTGCTTCCCTTGGCAATCTCTCCATTGCTGTTTAGTCTACTCAGTTTCCAGTTCTATGAATGTAAGGTAAATGTCTGGAAGAGACAGCATATGCTTTTCTTTTCCTTGGTGTGGAGGACTAGCAGCAGGGCTGCTTCACAATAACACAGAGAGAGTCCCCTAAATCATCTACAGTAATCCAACAGGTATTAAAAGCAGCAAATTTTCCACTCATCTAACATTATGCTGTTTCCAGAAATTCTTTATACTCAAAAGCCGAGACCAGATGGGACCTAATGGCAGAACAGGCTACTGTAGAGCAGAGAAGCACTGAATTCCCTGCTCTGTGCTGGGGGAAATTGATTACCCATAATCTTTTCTTGCCAGGCACAGCTGACACAAGACAGTGCTATGGGAAGATTTGAGCTGAGGGAAGGGAACCTCTGCCCTGAAGTTGTCTGCATCCTAATGAGCAGCTCTGATGACTTGAAGTTAAGTTTGTCTGATGGGCAGGTAAGTATCAAAGGCAACATTGTCTTAAAATAGTCTTCATTATTTTCTGAGAGGCTTTTGCTTGCTTTCAACGCAGTGATGAGTCTGCTTGGATCTGAACCTCAGTGAGGAGACATGAAGTTCCCTTGGGTAATCATGAAGAAGGTATTATAGATGCAGTGGTAATATGTATACACTTC
>NW_020955194.1:4747946-4803593 GCF_003031625.1 Empidonax traillii | reverse complement strand
AAAAAAAAAAAAAAAAAAAAAAAAAAAAAAAAAAAAAAAAAAAAAAAGAGAGAGACAGAAAGAGAAATTAGGTTGATTAACTGTGGAAATGAACATGAGCAGTAGGATTCTCAAGTAGCACATATTGAAAATGCTGTCAATGACAATGAAACTCTGAACAGAAATGTCCATAAGGAAACTAAGCACAAGAAAGAAAGAACTAAGGGCACAGGCTGAAAGAGCAACTGTAAAAAGTGTTTCAAACCCATTGGTTGGTAAACTTATATTGGGGATGGGTCTGTATCAAAATTACTAATAAAATGTACAAGTTGCCTTTAAAAAAAAAAATCCTGCTTTGAATCACAACCACAAATATATTATTACGTTACTTAATTCACTTACGGTGAATAGCCATATTCCTTTCTCATCAACTCCACAGAAATCAGCAGGAATCTAAATCAAATAATAAAGAATAGAGATTAAGGGTCTTCACTTGCAATGTTCACATGTCATGTTTTGGTTTGGTATTAATTGGACTACAATCCACACTGGAGAAACTTGATTGCAAACCTCATCCAGTATATGCACTTTTCATTAGGTAGAGCTTATATAAATTCTGTCTTAGAAAATCAAAGTTATGCAGACGACCTGGAAGATTTATGCAGAAATATTCTCTACATTGGAATTTTTTTTTTTTAACTAAAAACTGCTGAGTGTATCTAGCCCAGGAAAACAGACTACAAACTAGAAAAAAGGAAAAAAAAGACTGTTAGCCAACAAGTCAAGCTAGTGACATAAGAGGGGGAAAGAAAGCATATATAATTTCTTGCAGTCCTGAATTCATCATAATAAAGTTATTGTTATGTGAAACTACTCTAATGGAACCTGCCTGTACATCCATGTGGTTTCCCTCATTTCCCCCTCCAACTCTTTGGGAGTTGTTCTGTGGTTTCATTTTGTGTTTGTACAGAACCCACAAACTGGAGAGATTCTGAGTGGGGACTCTGAAGGATACTGAAAAAATGAATGAAAATTATTGGTGATAATTATTATGATGATAATAATAATTAATGCCTAAACACTTGAACACTTACTGAAATAATCATGGCACATTTAAAAAGTGCAGAAGGCTCTTTTCTTTTAGACATGACTTTTCAGAAGATCATCATCCCTAAAGCAGAGCAGTAGAGAAGATCAGGCTAGACTGTATTATATAAGCAACTCTCATCATTTGTCATTCTAGAAGCTTCTAAGTGCAAAAGAATGGCTAACCAAAGCAGAACTCAAACAACACAGTTGAAACGTCTCTCACATAAACATGGTACATCTAAACATATACAAATCTTTCTACAGAAGTGTCTGTACCATTTAATACAATCAAGTTGTGACCAGTTTTTAAGAAGTCTTGCATGTGCTTTACTAAGTACAAACTAGTGACCATGTGGATAGCGGTCCCTTATTTAGCTAAACGTGGAATAGCTAAGTTTATTTAAACAGTGCAACTTGATTCCTAAGACCTCACTTGCAAACTGTGTAGAAATATTTCAGTCCAGTAACTGCAAAATAGGTAATTTTAGAAATAAAAAGCACTGTGAAATCCAGTCTCTCAGAATGTTAAAATATTGAGAGACAGTGATACTATAATCAGGTGACACTATCTGAGGAATTAGGGTCTCCAGATTTTTAGAGAGTAAATATAGACAGAATCAGCCTTAGGTTGTTTCGGGAACTAAGACAAAATCAATTTTTCAAGGAAAAGCTATTGTTTATTTTCTGTCTGTCAGTCTTCTGATCTTTCTTAGCAGATAAATCCTTTGGTCAGTAACATTGGCCTGTGCATCACAGAAGCACATTACCAGTAAATCTTACCATCCAGCTCTTCAATCTGGGCACCAGGGAAGGCTGAGATGGATCATACATAAAGGAAGACACAAAAAATTAAAGAAAGAGAGATGGCTGATCCTTCTTATGACTAATGTTTTATAACTCCTGTTTCATTTCTCTACTTGACCTGTGATCTCTCTTTTAAAGATTTTATCTCTAGACAAAATAGAACCATAATTCAGAAATTGTATGAAAGATGGTATCTTGACTTTAGTTACCTAAAAGCCCAATCACACGGCTCAGATCAGTTAAAATGGATTTTTTAATTCTATTTAATTTACTGAAGTCCTAAACTGTTTTAAAACCCATTTAACTCTCTCACCAGATTCATATACACTGTGTATTTGGAGTATGCAAATGATCCAGTGAAATCTTCTTATAAAGATTAATTTATCTTGGTTTTCAAAAAATGTTTGCTATTGAAACTTTGATACTTTGATTTTATCCACCATGATGCCTGAATATCCTAATTACTCATAGGCTTGAAAACTGATCATGCAGTTTCATCCTTTTTTTTTTTTTTCTTGGTGAGGTTGTCTGTTTTCATGTCCTTTCTCTACTTTCTTCTGAGGGCCAGAAAGCCAGTCAGACTTCACAACATGCTGTTAAAATTGGCAGGAAAATAAGAAATTCCAGATCAAAGACTAACACGCTCAAGGGTAAATATAGTCCCAAACAGAGCAGAAGGCAGTAAGTTCCAGCATCTCTGTTGATATGATCACTGTGGTGGAACTGCCCTTCCCAATCGTGTAATTTCAAGACTCATGGTTGATTTTCAAATATATTTCAGAGTTTTAATTACTGCAGATATTCCTGGCATCTTCCAACATTATCATTAGGGCATGAATATTTTTCTTTCATGCTCTAATCTAGCATAACTCTGTATTAGGCTGAGCCATGAGCTACACTTTTCACTTACCCTCCAGTATTTTTGTAATAATACAGACTTGAGCAGGGGCAGACTATCAAAAATTAACTATTTCTTCTCTCCTCTTGTTTGTGAATAAACATGGTTCAGAATTCCTTCTGATTTTTCCTCCTTGCAACCCCTTTTGGCATCTTTCTTTTGAATAGTTCCTTCAGTGAAAAGGTATTAAAGCAGTTCAACGAGCAGCACATTTTTATGTGCCTGGTTTCCCAAGGCATTCCCTGTTTAGAGTCTACATAGTAGCCCATACTGCTGTTTTTTCATTTCTCCATGACACTTACGAGTGCTGCCTCCTCTTCCTGGACCCATATTCTCACAAAGCTTCTAGAACTTCATACATCTGAGACTTTTATCACCAGATTTGGTAGGAGCTGGCTGATGAGTTCAGTCACTAAGACAAACCTAACAGAGAGATTGTGTAAGTTTCTTTCCTTTGGGAAATACATTAGAGAATATAACTGTACACTGTCCTCAAGTGTAGGTGGTTCTCACTTTTCATGTACCAGAGGTAAAAATAGCCATAATGTACACATACACAAAATAAATTATGCATACTGCCTTGCCTTACATGACAAACCTAGACCTGTGCAGTCCAATCCTGTTCCATTTTGAATCCATCACCTGGACCCTCCAGAGCTTACCGCCAGTTGAAGGACCTCTGTGAGTAAGCAGTTCAGATGCTGTGCCCACCTCAGGTTAACAGCCTGCTGGACTCTCTGGTTGCTAAGAAATTCACTATTCTTTGAAAGGACAGTGGGAAATCTTAGGTTTGAGCCACTATATTATTGTTAGAGTGGCTTCCTGAAAGAAACAGAGGCCGCAGTGCCTTTCCATTCCCTGATAGCGTCCTGCGCAGTCCATCTCTGGAGTGATAGGGTGATGTAGGGATCTGGCTCTGTCAGTAGATTGTATTAGTCAACTGATATGGTCATAAACCTGGATTTAACTCCCATGCTTATAAGGTTTCCCCATGCTGTGCTCTGATTGCTTCAGCTTTTTGGCATAACTCAGCATGACCTGCCAGATGGCTTACTCTCAAAGGGAATTCTCTTTCCGATAGCTTATGGAATTTTCCCAATGAAAACCTCTTTTGGTTCTGGATATTTCTCGACCCTTCCACTTCACTTCCTATGTATGCAAAAAAAAAGCTCCTAAAATGCACATCTCTTCCTCATTCATCCCCTCCCCAAACAAAACCAAAATGCAATATTTTACAGTATTCAGGTTATATAAGCAAATAGCACAGTGGTCTCTTTTACAGTCGGTCAATATAATTTTCTTTTCAAATAATTATCTACACCTTCAAATTTATATTTTTTAAATTGCAGGTAATTTGCACTGAATTGCATTTGGAGTTATGTACATTAATGTAAAGTTATGTATGTTAAAAACTGATGGCTGAGAAAATTTTGCTTCCCTCTAAATCTGTTTCTTCAGAGATAATAAAACCATTTTTTTCTAGCAAACTTTGATAAATACTTTGGCTTCTACTGGAATGTATGCCAGCGTTTACTTATAATTCACCTCCCTCTAAAGGCTCTTCAAAAATTAATTCTCTTTTAAAAGTCCCAGTGTCCTTTATGTTTTGTAGATGTTCTTTGATGATTAAAAAGGGGCATTTCTAGTTTCTTGAAAACAGTCTTCTGAGCCACAGGGAATACTAACTTTGTACACTGACATGCGTTTGGAAAGCACTTCCCTTACAGTTGCTGTGCAGTTTTAGTTTCAGTCTCAAAATAAAGATTTTGAGAGTTTTAATTTTTTTCTTCTTTTGTTGTTCAGGGCAGTTTCTGTGTGCTGATATCAATCACAACTTTATTGTTTATTTTAGAAAGCCTTTTTGTCTGAATATTATTTCTCTAGTATTCCCAAGGTTTCCTATTCCTCAGGTTTCCATTCAAAATTACACTCCTTTTTTATTTTATAGAAACTAGATCAGGCTGGTCATAAACTTTGGAAATAGATCAAAATAGTTTCTTTTGCTGGCTCCTCTGGCCCACCAGATGAAGAAAAAGAAGTTTCTTTTCCTGCTGAAAGACTGAGAATACTAGATTATACTTTTTGATAGTAAGAATAAGTCATTTGAGTGTGGTACACTGATGTTGTGACCACACTGAGCAACATCACAACTAGTAAAGATATTAAGAGGGAAGAGCACCTCAAAAAATGTCTAAAAGACTTTGAGTTCACTTTTTTGATATGCCTGTAAGCTTTTTGCTGGAACCCAATAAGTTATTTTAAAATATCTAATTTGTCAATGAATATCTTCCATTATTCTCTTTGAAATTGCTCCTTTGTAACAGATCTCATTGATCTTTCATAAAATTCACGTTTGATTTTGTCAGGCACTTATTTTTCTAGGACAGATGTATCATTAAATGATTGGGGGATGTAAGGGATTGAAAACATAATTAACACTTAAAGTTCTGCAGCTCAACAGCACTGTCTGAATTGTCTCAATTTTAGGTAATAATAATAATTACTCTCTAACCACAAATCTAGCAACCAAAAATTGAAGTGGAAATTACTCTTTCAAGAAGAGATGTAATAATAATGTCTGCCAGTCATAAACGAGGCTTAAAGTCACAAAAGTCAGACTGAGCTCTTCATCTTTAACTGTTAAGATACTACTATATGATTTTTATAATATTTAATAGTATATATTCCTTTTCATTTTTGCACTACCAAATCTAATGAAACTCACCTTTCCAAAATAAACACTTAAAAAAGGAAAAGACCAATCCCCAAACTAAAATTGCACCTCAGGGATTACAAATTACATGTTTGCATATTCCATTTGAAAATGGATGTTTCTTTGTCACCATTTTCCTTGGCTGAAAAGGATCCAAGCAGATTTTGTATCAAAGACTTTTATATAGGCTGAGTTTACCTTCATGCTGCACAGTCCATTGCCCCCCTGTTCCAACTGATGGGATCTTTAACTTCCATCCATTGGGTATTGTTTCAAACACATGGCTGGAGCACTCCATGGAAGGCACACGGAAATCATATGAGGCTTTCGGAAGTCCATTTGGAACACAAACCTTGTGCTCAAGAAACAATGAATGGTTTTAGAGGAGTAAAGGAATAGTCTTTTCTCTTTATTCTCTTACAGACACTGAACTACTTCTTAGCCTTGACAAAGTCTGATTCATCCCTGGAATAGCACAGTACGAGAGAATGGTTTGGGTTGGAAAAAACCTTGAAGATCACGAGCAGTCAAACAGGCTCCCTAGGGAAGTGGTCACAGCACTGAATCCATCTGAGTTCAAGAAGATTTTGGACAACTCTCTCAGACACCTGGTGAGATTCTTGGGGTGTCCTGTGCAGGGCCAGGAGTTGGACTTGATGACCCTTGTGGATCCCTTGCAACTCAGCATTTTCTATTCTATTCTATTCTATTCTATTCTATTCTATTCTATTCTATTCTATTCTATTCTATTCTATTCTATTCTATTCTATTCCTAACCCTTCTGCCATGAGCAGGGACATATTTCACTAGACCAGGTTGCTCAAAGCCTCGGCCAACCTGTCCCTGAACCCTTCCAGGGATGGGGCATTCACCACTTCTTTGAGCAACCTGTTTCAGTGCCTCATCACCGTCACAGTCCAGAATTTCTTCCTAATATCCAATTTAAACTACTCTCTTTCCATTTAAAGCCATTCCCCCTTGTTCTATCACTACCTTCGCTGGTAAAAAGGGCCCCTTCAGGCACTGGAAGTGGTTTTAAGGTCTGCTCAGAGCCATCTCTTCCCCAGGCTGAACAACTCCAAGTCCCTCAGCCTGTCTCCATAGGACAGGTATTGCAGCCCTCTGATCATCTTTGCAATCCTCTTCTGTACCCACTTCAATAGGTCATCTAGGCTTTATTGCAGTTTTCAGTCTGTATATCAGATCTCAACAGAAAACAGGAAAAAATGATACATTTTTGATTTAATGGTCTAAGCAACCATGAGATAGAAAAAAAAAAAAAAGGCAAAACCTGTGAATTCAGAATGTGTTTTTCTTGCTCTAGACTCTTCAGTTTAGAAACCTTTCTTTCTTTTTTTAATAAATTAAAACAGCTAAGAGTAGTAAATATACCTAGAAGAAACACAATTAGTAAAATATTAGGAAGACAGAGTAATGGAGCATTTGTTGTTCTTTGTACCTGAAAGGCATATTGTGGAAGCATGCACACTTGCCCATACATACAACTGTTCTTAACACAGGCACAGGTCATATAAACGAATATATATGTACACAGAAGTGACTTACAATACCAATAATAATTAAAAAAATATTTTTCCTGTCCGGTTTAAAAAATTATATTTTTCATCCATACAGCACTGTGCCTTTAAACAAAGGAAGAAGGATAAATAAGATTTGAGATAGAAGGATAGTGTTTGAATTAAAAAGGGGCACACAAAAGTAATTATGTCTGCATAAGCTTACCAAACACATTCACTTTTTCTGATCTAAAGAAGCACCTTAGATTAAAATGTGATCCATCACATAAGCACACAAATAAATTATACATATGGCTGCTCTCTGTGTGAATATCTATATTTACATGCACAAAAGAACAGTCATCTGCTAATAAGAGTACTTGTCATTAATCTGCCCTAAATCTGCCCTAAAAGCTTGTACACTCCTGTCATGAGGAGTGAAGCTTATCTTGTAAGCCTGGGGACTAATAATATATGAGCAAGTTCAGCTCAGTATCAGACATTAACCTGTTCTACCTGAGCTCCAAGCCAAGCAGAAGCTGGTAAGCCAGTTTTCTGCAGCCTCAACTTTCAAGTAATATGTTCTGCTTCTCAAACTTTACAAGTTACGAACACTAACCTTGACTCCAGGCTTGTTTGAAGAATATCCAAACTGACCTCCTGTCCTCCACTTTGGAAGTGCTGTCAGGTTGCCCAGTCTAGACATGATGCCAGCACCTCTTCTTTGCATCTGTCTCCCTGAATCTGATTTAACCCAAGACCTTTTTTTGGGTTTAGTATGCCAAAGAAAATATATTAAATGGAAGTATCAGATTTGCCATATGTCTTTGATAAGTACCTAAGATTATGTTTGTTCTTTTAATGGCAGCATGACAGCTCTCAGTGGGCATGCTGGGCTAATTCATCAATTGTATCCTCCAGTTATGCCATAACCAACTAACAAGCTTATAGAAGGATGTCAGGTCATTAATAACCCAGTGTCTGACCTTGATTTTATATTATTACTCTAGTGTGCAAAATATTCCAGATTATCTCATTTAATTTTCTAGCCCTCCTCTGCATTGACATTGCTTTCTCATTTTGTATCACTAGAACGTTTTATTCATAAACAGTAATTTTTTGCCCTTATCCATTAAAAGATTAAATATGATCACACCAATAGCTGCTGCTTAAAGCCAGTGACCATCTTCCAGACTAATAGTTCCTTTTAGCACAACCTTTAGTGTTCCACTCTAGGTGTCATTAACACTGTATCAAATGCATTTTTCCCACATAATATTCATAACCTATCCTTGTAACTAAAGGGAAGCATTTTCTCCATGACTTGGAAATGCTTATAAACATTGCTGTGTCTGAATAACACTGCCCCAAGCAAGTGTATTTACATGCATAGTGATAGTGGTGTCAGTGTTTGGATTTTACACAGGCAACACCTGAAACAAAATCAAATAAAATCTTCTACTCCAAGAGTGTGAAGTGTAGAACCCGTACCAAAAAGCACTCCAAAAATGACACTATTTTAATTTTGCAGTACCTCATAAAATTTTTACCTGCACAGTCACAAATTAGACAAGATAAAAAAAACCACAAACTTTTCCCCAATAAATAAATAAATCAGTATTCCTCTATATCCTTTATTCAGATATGACATATCATAGCCTGACTCCTTGCAAAAATTCAGAATCGTTATTACTGCTCTTACAGTAATCAGTCCTAAAGAGTGGAACTGAAAAAAATGAGAGGCTTAGTTATAGCAGGAGCAAGGGCTAATAAAGTTTTGCCTCATAGATCTGTTATTCTGCTTTACTTTTGTATTTGAGGCTCTGTAACAGTTTTTTCTTGTGCTTTAATGAAAATCTGGATTTCAGTCTTTAAGGAAAGAGTAATGTGGTAATCTATTCTGCCAGCAAGTCTCACTGAGATTTAAATTTCTGTCTCTGTTGAAGAATTAATCTATGAACATAATATTTTATTAGTTCAGGAGAGAAACATGCCAACTGATCCCCCTGACCACTGAACTATGTAGCATGTAAATGCAAATATTTGTTCTGGTGAAATCCATCTTAGGCCAGTTCTTAGTTGTCCTGTGTTTTCCTAAATGTAAGCTCATTTCTCTTAGTATTTAATCTTTTCTTTGACTCACTTAATTGACCTTTTCTATAAATTGATCATCTTTCACAGTACTGCAGCATTAATTATTATACCTTTCTGCCCACTGAATATCCAGAAAACAAAACACTATAGAAGAACTATCTGTAGCTTTCTAATTAAGACTGAAACAAGGATTTAACCTCATTGTTATGTATGAAAAAGGCGGCATGAGCGTCGCTGAGCGCAGAATAAATTTTCTGATCATTTTTATGTAAATCTGTTAATTAGTTCATGAGTAAAAATAATTAAAAATATTTCCTTTAAAAAGTTTAACACCTCCTGTACCCACACTCTTCCTTGCTGTCCCACGGTTTTCTCATGGCCAGGCCCCTGCCCATGGCATCTCTGTGCCAAATCCAGTCCTGGACAGTGGCTGCTGAGCCCTGGGACACCCCACCCCTGGCATATTTCCTGACTCTTCGAAAGAGGGTGCAGGTTTTGTTAGCAAATAGATGATTTTGATCACCCTGTGCTTCAGCTGGCCTAATCGCCTCTGCAGACAGGTGAGAGCTGCACAAAACCAGCTAATCAATAATTATCTGGTTGAGGAAAAAGCAAACAACCAAGGAAAAGGTTTGAAAAAGTGTCTTAAGGTATTTACTGCTACACAGTATTGACAAAGACCCACTGGGAAGCTAAATCTGCCAATCAAACTAATTGGATTTAGCAGCAAATGATGGATTGAAGATATATGAAAATAACCATCAGTGTGACTGAAAAATGAAATGCCAAATAAATTTACAAGAGCAGTCCTATCTAGTATATCAGCCTCCTGTCTGCCTAACCTGTGGCAGAGAGCATAAATCATAAATTTTGGGCTCTCCTGCCAAGATAGAAACATTAATCACACGTAGTCTGCAGGTCCTGATTTGAATAAATGTAACTTCTGACACATTTTTTGGTAAAAGCTGCAAAATCGTCTATGCCAGAATTAGGTTTATAGCCAATATTTGTTCTTGTCATAGAAAGCATATCACATAATATTATGTTAAAGTACTCTGTCAATCAAATAACCCATTTTTGTAGTATCTCAAATTTTTTTTTTTTTAGTTTCTGCTGCTCCTTTACCATGCTGTTGCATATTTTAATGTGTTCAGAGCAAAGGAATATCTTAGTATCATTATGAAGCTAATTTTATTTTAAAATTGTAATCATCAATTTTAATGTGGCAACCATTGCATATTTTTATGTTCCTTGTAGAGATTCATTAGAGCAGTCCTAATTATTACACTTTCTTTTAATTTTCATTAGAAATCTGAAATGAGAGATGTAACTGTTTCTTTGAAAGAAAAACTGTAGTTTAACAATAGTTGAAGAGTTAGTCTAAAACAGCCCTTTTGGTTCATTCTGTTTGTATACAAGCCAGTAGGCTCTGATTCCTTAGTAAGAGTTTTGGATCATTATTGGTATCACAACTAATTTTTTTTCTGAGTTTACAACACAATACTATTTTCAGTGCACCTTCAGTCTTAAGACTGACCCAGCTTTTAATTCCTAATTTTTTCCATCAGCATTCTTTGATTTTTGTTTATAACACAAGTAGACTTTCAGTGTGGCTTAACTAACCCAGTGCAAGTAAATAGTTCAAACAAGAATTACAAATATATATTTGCTAGCTCTGAAAGTCCCAGTTTCCATTAAGGTAATACTTCTTTTACTTTTCAAGACCTTCTGTATTCCATTGCAAAAGAAACTTCCCAAATGGCTGGCAGAACACTGAGCTGCTCACTGAACTGTCATACCATAAAATGTTTCTAAATAAAAGTGTTGTTTCTTACCATAGCAGTCTTAAAACTGACTTTCATAGTTCTGCTGAGAACTCATGTTCATTTTCACCAAAGTAAATATATTTTTTAAATGGTTACATATTCATTGGTAACTCAAGGTTGCAGAACTTTTCTATTAATTTCCTTTTAAAAATATTATCCTTGATAATATAGTCAGGTAGGTAATGTGTATATATTGCGTCTAAATCATGTTTTCCAACAGAAAAACAATCAAGAATCTTCTGTACTATCATAAAGTCAGTACTACAAGGATGCTACATAGCAGATATATAATACATCAATTATTATATCACTTATATGTATAGAGGCATATTATATATATTGTGGTGTAAATAGAACACCCATTTAGTATTGTATACATGTAGTCTGTACATATGCTATATGCTGTATACAGTATATACATTACACATATAGTATATACATAGCACTGTTATTTCAGGCACTGGAACAGGCTGCCCAGGGAAGTGGTGGAATCACCATCCCTGGAAATGTTCAAAAGGCATGTGGATGTGATGCTTGGGGATATGTTTAGTGATGAATACAGTGGTTGTGCGTTAATGATTGGATCTGATGATCTTAGAGGTCTTTTCCAACCTGAATGATTTTATGATTTAGTACCTACAAATGTTATTTAGCACCTAAAAATGCTATTTAGCAATACAGAATATGTCTACTGAATGTATTTATACACATTCTACTTGAATAATCTTTTGTGTTTCCTTCTTTTCCTGATACTAGGAAGAGATGGATACAACCAAACTGAATCAAACCAAACCAACAGCAAACACGTGAGCATTAAACCCATACCCACTGTCAAGAGCTATCACATAACTCCAGTTTGGAATTTTGTGTGCAGATTTGGACTAACAAAGTAACAGCACTGTAAATGATGACACTGTGAAGGTGGCTGCACACAGATTATATAATTTTTTCATAGAATGTCAAGATTTGTATGGTAATTTTTTACCATATTACCAAATAGACACTAAATTAAATGTTAGGAGGAAGAGAAAAACATTCAAAACACTGCTCCTGAATTTACTTCCTTACGGTGCTGTATCAATCCTATGGCTCTCTGATGGCACCAGAATGGTCAGCTGTGATTGCCTATGTAAGACCTACAGTTCTCTTAATGGACATGAAAGTGGCAGTGACAGTAATGAAAGCTTCAAGAAAATAATTCGAGTCCATAGGCTAGATTGTCAGCAGGATTACTGCCAGGTCAGCTGCTGCTGTGGATGGTGTCAGGACAGTCAAACATCAGCGACAGCCAAAAAGGATCAGCTATTCTTGCGCTTGTCTCTGCTCTTCTACTTCTCCACATGCTCTGAAAGAATTTAAGAACATGTTCTACTCCTCTTGAAATGAGTTCATCTAAATTTTTCTTGTCATGCATCAGACATTTTCTCCTCTACTTGAATGGTCAGATTTGGGAACTGCAATGAGATCAGAGAGTAAACCACAGGCAAATGTGTTTTATATTTAGTGGGACAGATGGTCTCAATTACCATATCTTGTTTCTTGTGCCCTATATTTTCCACTTACCCTGTTAGACCTTTTGTATATTTCTAATGAGAAAATTGAGTAGATTTAAAATTTTATTTTGAGGTGTTTTTTTTTTCCTGAAAGCCTTGGTTTAATAATGAGTTTAAATTATTTTTGTAGGAAGAGAGGCAATATGAAACAAAGGCACTTTCCCAGAAAGGAAGTGAAAAATATGTCTGTGAAACAATTCAGTATGTTACTGTGTCATGGTTTAACCCTAGCTGACAACCAAGCCCCACATAGCCACTCACTCACTTTCTCACAGTGGGATGGAAAAGAGAATTTGAAGAGTAAAAGGAAAGTGGTGGGTTAAGACAAAGACAGTTTAATAGGTAAAAAAAACTCAAAAAACAAAAAACAAACAAAAAAACCCACCAACCAACCAACCAAAGAAAAAAACAACAGCAAAAAAAACCCCAACCGCCTCCCCCAAAACAAACAAACAAACAAACAAACAAAAAACACCACCAAAACCCAAAACAAAAAAACACCTAATGGAGCAGAGTCATATCCTGGTAAGAAAATGAACTTTACCTCTAGACGCTTAAAGTTCTGTAGCAACCGAGAAGCTCTAATTGATTACAGAACAATAACTTCGCTAATGGCTTCAGAAAAGGTACTTCCAAGCTTCATTTGTGTGTGCGTTTCTATTCTCTATAGCACTGTTTTTCCCAAAGCATTTTGACAGAGTTTAGCCCACAAAGAATTACATTAGCATTGCATTTATTAGCATTAGATGGTATGCCATTATTATAAGAGCTCAAAATAATAGTACCAGTGCCTGGATATGACGCTGCTCTGCTCTGGTGCAAATTGAAACCAGTCTTGATTTGCAAGTGCTTATGTGGTATCACAGTTCTTCCAGTTCTAAATAATTTAATATTGTCTCATTTAAAAAAAAAAAAAACAACAAAATATTTCATATATTAATTTAAATATAGTTATTGTTATAGAATTATGATTTTGAAGTAACAAGGAGAAATATAAAATGTGATATAGTTATGGTGGTCTACTATGGGAAAAATTTATGCCAAAGTCATTAAATACAGGTTTAAAATAAATTCATAAATCAACTTAAAAAGATATATGTTTCTGACTGTGGCTTCATTTTTGACCTCCTTTATTTGCTGAAAAATAATGTAATTTCTTGGCTACTGCAATCTTTCCTTTGAATACAATATGTGTAAAATATCATAAAAACTGCCAATTTGAGTTTGGTTTGGGGTCTTTTTTTTTTTTTTTTTTGGTGGTAAATTTCATGCCTTATCACTACCTTTTTTTGTGTGTTTTTGTTTTCAGTCATGTACAATGATGCACCTGGCTTCATGAAAGGAAGAAGAAAGTAAGATAATTTTACTTAATTTTCCAACAGAAAAAGCATACTAGTGGCATGAAAGGGATCTCTTTCTGAATAAGTAAGTGCTTCAGAAATCTGTAATTACAGAAACTCACACCAAATATTCATAAAAATATTTACGAGGTTCTGTTGTTAATAATCTAATCTCTTTGGTTTGTTTTTGTTGTTATTGTTTTTAAGTCTCTTCTGAAATCCCCTATCTTTTTTCTTATTTATATCATTAGGGGTTGAATGCTGCTGAATTTCCCAGTGTGCCAGATGGTTGGAGAAATGAAGATACAATCACCTCTCATGAAATTTACATAAAAATGAATGTACTGAGATCAAATTAAAATCAAAGGAAAAAAAAACTCACAATGACCTTGAAGAACATGGAAAAAGGAGAGAGCTGGTGAAAAAAAACGAGCAAATTATGTAAGAGGAACTGTAGAAAGTCTCCTACTGTTCCAAGTATGACAGTTCAAGAATTCCTCTATTTTTCTTTGTGGTGATGTGAAATTTTCTGTTGCTTGAGTAGGTATAAAGCAGAGCCTGAGATGCAACTATGCACTTATTCCTTTGATATAGCCCTTCAGTTAAAATATGAAGGAAATAGTCTCTTTCTTTTGCTTCCATTTATTATTAGGCTGCAGCTCTGACCTTCCCCAAATTTATTGTAATACATATTTCACAGAACTTGCCTTCATTTTGAATTAATTGAATGAGAATAATTTGGAAGGACACAAGGCACCTAACCTGAGCTCTCCCCTCTTATAGTTTAGTAGCATTCAATATTTAATAGCTTCTGCTTTTCAGAAGTTTTCTTCAGAGGATGAAGGTGAGAGCTCGGTGAATGAAACAGAATACAGAAGCCCCCAGTTTCAAGTCACATAGTCAGAAAAATCCACTAACTACAATTACTTGTAGTCATTATTTCTAACAATTTGAGGACTTTTCATAAAATGAGCAAAATAATAACTAAAGGCTAATTCTGAACAAATACTTATTATTACTGCTTTATTACATAATTAAACATAGAAAGTATGTCTGGTTGTTCACAACTCAAAGATAATTTTTGAGTTTAGAAAACATAATTTGAAGCCAAGTAATTTCCAATTTCCAATTCTTTGCAATTTTATTGATGATCAAACATAGTACAGCTAGTTCATATCTCAAGGCTGGTTATCTGAATTGAGAGGCCCAGGACTCCTTATGAATCTGATTGCTATTTACTTCTGGCATCTAAAATCTGAATCTAAACCAGATCTCAGCTTGTCTAATTTTTTTTTTTTTGCTAAAGAAAAATTCCTTCTGCCTTTCACCTCACTATTAGAGGAGCTTCTTAGAGGGCAGCTGAGATATACACCAAAGGTAGTTTGCTAAAGGTTACATTGCTTCTGCTGTGTTGTATTTTGCACATGGATAAAATGAGAAAGCTGCAGTTTCCAGTCAATCAATGTTTGATGTAATAACAACACTTCGAAAAGTTCAGCTTAACAGTTGCAAACTTTCACTTGAAAGATGGCATTTTTGTGCCACCTTGTTGAAAGTTCATACCAACTGTTGAAGACAGCAAGAAAATTACTGGTACACAATTTTATAGCCTCAGCTTCACTTGACAGCTCCATACCTCGGGATTCAATTTCTTTTTAATGTTGGGGGGCTTTTGGTTGTTTTTGGTTTGGTTTGTTTTCTTTTTTCCCATCAGAGACAGCACACTCTCCGTGAATTCACTAGTTCTAGAGCTGACACTTATTCATTGGATCTCTCTACTTCAATTATGTATTTGGCAATTGCTCATACTCAGCCTTGGAAATGGGAGACATTGTGTGAGTGCAAATAAATGTAAGCTAGGAAATGAAGGTTATCTTTTATGGCTTTTAAAGTACATGTAATGGAATCTTTATCTTCCCACTGGACAGCCAACATCTCATTTGGAGCAAAAAACTCCCCAAAATGCTACATTTCCCATTTGAAGCATCATTGAAGGGAAGCAGATATGGGACATAACAGTTACCTCATCAGTGGCTCATCAGCTCTACATTTGGCTCTCAGAGAGGCCACTACATATATATCAGAAGAATGCCAAATGGCAAGAGTGGCAAAAGGGAACTATTTTTAATGTACTTTAACCTTTTCTGAGGCTGGTTTGTGCCCACAAGCATGGTACATTTTGATTTTGTTTGAGGTTTTTTTTTGGGGGGGTTTTTGGTGGTGGGTTTTTTTTTTTTTTTGGAGAGGGGTGGCGTGGTGGTTTTTTTTTTTTTTTCAAATTTAAGGTTGTTAGCTAATAAAAATGATTATGTGATTTTAAAATAAATGTCCAATAAACATTTTTCATGTGGAAAAAAACACAGAATCTATAACATTTTGTGAGAATTAATAGACGTAATATAGTAGAGGATTACTTTTTATTATTTCTGTTAATATTTTCTTCGGCCTCATTAAATCTTCCTTATTTTTAACTCAGAAAGCAAAAGTAAGTACAATAAAATGAACATTAAGAAGCATCAGTGCTAATGACCACAATATATTCTAATCAGCATCTTCAGGAACACATCTGTCCAACTTTGAGATGCTGAAGAAAGTTGGTTCTAGGGACTTTTCAGGTTGAAAGGGAAAAGGAAATGGAATTTCAGGAGGATTACCAAGCTGGTAACTGTTATGAAGGGTACATGTAACTGAGAAATAAGCAATATACTTGCAAATTAAGACAGGAAAATTTCCAAAGTATAATTGTATATAGTCTTCATTTTACCTCTCTACCCTGCTTATCTGCTAGAATTAATTCATGATTTTCTTATTGGTGATCTCTGTGCCAGTGGCTAAAACATGAAGGAGCTGGAACTTGTTCAGCAGCTCAAATGATTTGTGTTTTTAACCAAAATGGTTTTCTTACTTCACTGGAAGCAGTTGCACAATCCAGCTCGAGGCCTAGGTGCTATAAGGTGTTGGGTTGTTTTTTTATCCCCAGGAATCAGGGCAAATGAGATGACAGGCATACCTTAGCATTCTGCTCAGGAGGTGGGAAGTTTCTATACATGGAAACGAGGATAGACAGCTGGGAAAGGTAGCATTTTCCCAACAGCAGCCTCTGGAGGATGTGTGTTAGCAATAGCAGCTGCATGGGTCAGAGCTGTAACTACTGATAAGAAAAGAGAGTCTTTTTCTCTGCCTAAAGCACCATCAGCTTTCTTTCATCACTAGTAACTTAGGAACAGAAGGGTAGGGCTGGATTTGTAGATTTTGCTTGAGATCATGTTGGGAAGTCATACAAAGCTAAAGAAATGCTTTTCACTGTTTTATTTGTGATTTTCTTGGCAGATCAAACTAGTCCTCTGGTTCAGTGGTGTCAACAGCATAGAGGGTGATTTAATCTATTAGGGGTGAATGAATCCTGGATATATTGTTGGCATCAAACTGGAGATCCTTTCATGAGTTATCAGGGATGACTCAGAGCCACAGTGCATCTGATACCATTTTGGTAAGGAAAACTGGGACTTGTATGTACTCAAACTACAATTTAGGCTGTAATAATTTTTTTTTCCCAGACAAAAGCATTTGAACATTCGTTTTTGCTTATTTTTTCAATAGTTTCTCCTTTTTTTTTTACTTTTTTGGACTTTTTATCAAGTCTTTGTTTAGACAGAAATTTGTTTCTCTATGTTTAGTTAATGAAAAATGAATAAATGGACATTTCACAAGGAATCCTTACAAGGGGTCCCATAAGTAAGACAAGAGGTACAAGTTAATCTTGAGGCAATTCAGATCAGACAATTTTGTGCAATGAGAACAATCAGCCATTGGAATAATGTCTCCAGAGGAGTGGTGGATTCCCCAGTGTTGGACACTTTTAAGATTCAGCTGTACCAAGTGCTGGGTGATCTTGTTCACACAATGCTTTTGCCAGGAAAGGTTGGATCAACTGATCCATGAGGTTCCTTCCAAGCTGGTAATCTATGATTCTATGGCATTTTAGCCAAGACTGTCACAGTTCCTTTCCCTATGATTTTCCTCACAGGTTAGAATTAGTTTACTAGTCTGTTCCTATCTTTCTAACAAACCTTCTTGAATACAATTTTATTGATTTATTGAAGGTCAATTCCATTATTGCTCAATTTATCTTTAAAACAAACATTTCCTTTGAAAGTACTTGAATTATTTAATTAGTCATGTTTCTTGACTTCTTTTCTCTCCTGGAGTCTCTTCCATTTGAAAATTTTTCTTTTGGGAGTTACTTTGAAAGGTGTAGGAAGAGAAAAGTTAAGCAGTCAAGTGTCTGTTTGTCATACGAGCTCAAATGCTAAATCCTCTGCTATCAGCCATAAGCAGTCAGGCTCACAAGTGAGTCAGGAGCATAGTTAAAGGAAATTCCAGCCAAACAAATGGAATTACTTATTGAAGTGGTTACTCGGAGGGAGGAACAGGGATCAAATGCTGAGCCATAATGAAGAGTATCAGGATAAACTTCTGACTGCATAAAAAGTTTTCAGAAGGGATTTATGCATTCTCAATGGACTTTTATACATTTCCCTGCCTGGAAGGATGTGTGTGAGGCATCTTTTATAAAAACAAAATTGGAAGGATGTGATCTCAGTTTCTTTTGATCATTCTTTAAAGAGCACTGAAATACATGAACACATGAGACAGTTTATTACTCTTGAAACTACATGATGCTCATCTGTGTGCTTAAAAAATAAAGAAAGCTGTACTACAGTTGCTGGTGCAATCAAGAACAGTGTGAAAACCATGTTGTGAATCATCAATTATTATCCATCACTGAGCTTTCCTGTATCTAGCAATGACAAAACCTAGGACAGCAACACATAAAAAGAAAATCCAGATTAACAGCTGAAACATCCATCTGTTTCTATGATGTTTCTATCACCTTTTTTATTTAGGATGTACATTTATTTTGAGACATTTCCAATGAAATAGTCCTTTTACTCCTCGAGCTGGACCTGTGATCCTACCTACCCCTGTCTTTTCCCTTCTCTGGTCCAAACTATTGTCCTGTTTTATTCTGCTTTAAAGTTTTCCCTAATAATTTGGCTTCTCTTCCTCTGCCTCTTATTTTACCCTCTTTTCTTGTTAAAAAAAAAAAAATAATATGTAATTAAACTGCTTCATTTTGCTTTTCAGCCCATTTTATGTCAAAAAATACATTGACCAACTTGCCTGTTTGCTGTCCTGAACTTGCTGTTCTGGATGCTTTGCAAATCTGCTTGTCACAAACTTTGCCTTCTTGCCCCCAACAATGTTATTCTCGCAATCGCCATTCATTATCTTTTTTATGTTTGCTGTCCTTGAATACTCTTCTGCCATGCCCAAATCATCTCTCTAACTGTTTTTTTGATGTGGAAAAAATGACTGTACACTCATTTGCTGTTGTGTGGTAGATGGAATTGTAATTTAATTGTGTCATTTTTTAGCAGTTCCTCAGTTTCTCTTCTCTCTGGAATGTCACAATGTTATCTCTGGTAACCCAAATTTGATCTTCTGTCTTCAAGGCCAAAAAAATTATCTACAAGACACTGGTTATTTGGGGGGAAAACAGCATCTACTTTAATTTGGTTTCATTGAAACACTTCAAATACATATATTTAGAAAGATTCTTCTGAATTCTGAATTAAAAACCCCCCACCTTCAGACAAAAGCTGATTAACAGAGCATTTTGGGTAATATAATTTTATTTGGTCTGGTTGGCATGGAGTTAATTTTCTTCAAAGCAGTCCTTATGATCATGTACTTTAAATTTCTGACCAAACAAGTGCTGACAACAAGGGGATGTTTTAGCTATTGGTGAACGTTGTGTGGTGTCGAGGCCTTTTCCATTTCTCCTGCTGCCCTGCCAGCGAGCAGACTGGGGGCACACAGAAGCTGGGAGGGGACACAGCTGGGACAGCTGACCCCAGCTGACCAAAGGGATGTCCCAGACCATATGGCATCATGCTCAGCATACGAGGAAAGTACAATTTTTCCAAGGTAGCTGTTGCTTGGAGACAGGCATTGGTCTGTGGGTGGGAGTTGGTGAGCCATTGGCTTTGCATCACTTGGGGATTTTTTAGGTGTAGTTGTTTGTTTGTTTGTTTTCATGTATAAACTAATAAAAATAATTCCAGACAAAATTCGTACTGCTCAAGAGGATAGCATTGTAAAAATAGGTTAAGGAAGTCAAATATTTAGATTAAGAATGAATATTGACAGCCATTTCAAACCAAATGTTCTACTTCATCCCAAGTCAGCCTTTTTCTTGCCTAGTAGATCTTGTAATTATTGATTTTATCTTTCACTGTTAAGGGCTCCCTGAAAAAAGACTTGATCATTCATCTGGGGAAGTTTGGTGGGGTGTTACAATATTATGGACACATATTTCCACAGAGATGCCCATCCAAGAGACCCATATTGAAATTCATCTGATACAAGCTCCTAAGATAGGAGATTAAAATATTTTTAAAGTAATGGAAATTATTTTTTTTCACATGGAAAAAACCAAAATATTTCAACTGAAATTCTATTAATGAGGTAATAACTTTTTCTTATTTTCACGGTATTGTGGTTTTTGATCAGTAAAACTGTATTTGTCAACATATTTTTTAATTGTCAGACATGGAATTTTCTGTGAGATTACTAATGGAAAATCCAGAGCAAACTTTTATTCAGATCTCTGACTATGATGACATGGCAAATTTTAATTTTTTAGGGAATCAAAGTGTTCATTTTTAAGATAAGAAAATAACAGCCTTACTTTAAAATTTAAATTGAGTTCTATTTTTATGGTTTTCAATTAAACTTAACACTCCTATATATTTTTTTCCTGCGTATATAATATTTTTAAATTATAATTAAGTTCAGGAATAGTCATGTTCACTAATTAAAATCTCTTCATGTTAGGTGACATTATTGCTTATATTACAGAATTCTATGTCAAATGGAAAATGTTAGCAAATGCTTCATTATGGAATTCCCATCTCTGCTGTTGGGGTTAAACACAACAAAATTTTGCTGAGTCCTATTGGTTTTTCTGGACAAAATGCAGCAGCTTTGTGATGTTCTTGTATCCCTTTCTGCAATTTCTCTATCTAAAATGCATTAGAAGCTTACAATAGAATATGAGAGGGTTTCTTTCTTCTTCTCCTTTTGCCTCTAATCTGTATTTGAATTCATTGGGGTGCTCTTTGATCAGTTGCTGTGCATTTTACAATAGTAGCATCTGGGATTCTTTGATCTTGCCAAACTGTTTTTATTCTTTATAGCACTCGTTAAAGAAGTAATTAAAAAAAAAAACAGAAGCCAACATTACAACCTTTTAAAAAAAAAGTTATCCTTGAACAATAAGAGAAGGAATTACTCATAGTGCCCTCCCTGATACTCGCTGATAAAGTTTTCTACAGGATTTCTTTCCTCATCTCATGAAGAAAGGTAGCTCTGCTTTCCTCATTTTATAAACGGTGTCATAGCCATGTTCAGTAGGTCCTAGGTTCCTTTCAAGCTCACTTTTGGAGAAACTTTGCATTGTTCCCATTCTCATGAGCTGGAACCCTCCATTTGGAATCATTCACCTTTCCACTGAGAATCATTTGTTTGGAAATCCTGTTTCACCTTGGAAAAGGCCAGTCATGGAAAACATGGCAGAAGGATCATGCTAAAAGCTTGTGAATAGCAGAGCATTAGCTGTAGTTAAGGTGCTAACTGGGCTCCAAGTGTCTCTTGAGCTGCAATGTCAGCAGATTTGTCACTTATTACTACCTTTCATTCTCCAGATTTCTAAAGCACAGAGGAGAGCTCGTCCCATATTGATACTGGGAGCATACTCTGTAGTTCAAGAGAACATAGTGCATTAGAGGCAACATCTCAAATTTTATAGGTAAGGCATGGCTATTTTAACACATGCCCCGAGTAGAGAATATATAGTTATTCATATAACTTAACACGTTCTGAAGATTCAGAGAGATAGTTTATACCATCATTCTCTGAAAATCTCCTGTCTATTCATTATACATGCATAACTACTATTCAACTTGTTTTCACTTGCTCTGGCCAAATACTGTCTGTTACCATTTTCTTCCTCTCTTCTGCAATGATGGACTTCACAGCTAAGAGGGAAATTAGCAGCAGCTATGAGATAATTTAGAAACTATGTGGAAGCCGTTTTTATTTTTTAACTTGGTAGCAGGAACAATTTTTTTTCTCAATCCTCTTTTATTATTCTGATAGCAGTTAGCAGTTTAAAATACTTGTTTCTCTTAAACACTTTAATCTTGGCTTGCTCAGCATCCTAGTGTGCAAAAAAAAACAAACCAAAAAAAAAACCCCTGCTCTTGACTAATTTTTTCCCAAGATTCACAATAAAAAGAAAATAGAAAGCAGTCTAGAAACTTACATTATAGTCTACAAGCTTAAGTTATAGTGCAGTGGGAACTGAGAGAAACATTTAAAGTTCTTTCTTTAAAATAAAGAAAAAAGGATGATGCTCATCAGTAGCCAAATTCAGCTATTTTTTTTAGAAAAGGAAAACTCTAAAATCTTGAATGACTGCAAATTCTAATTATACTGAAACATAGGATGCTTTTATCTGGTTTTAAATCTGTCTCCTGATACAATAGTTGCTTTAAACTTAATATAGTACTGGAGCATGCCTGAGCAATTCCAGTAACTTATTTGGAAAAGAAATAGGACAATTATAAAGAAAACTATTGTTACTGTTTATCACCAGCAGGTAGGTGGTGGTCTGTGACACTAAGAATTGCCTGAGCATCTTGGAGGCTGCAAAAAAAGAAAACTAGTAATGACTGCATGGCACAAAGGAAGCAACGTCTGAAAGCTTTGAAGAAGCCTGAAGCTATAAGGCAGAACGTACTAGGCTCTGATGTTTATTCTACCTCATTATTTCTAGAGGGCCCTTCCAAGATTATTCTTTTATTGTAGCAGGCTTTATGCAAACAGCAAAACAGACAGAATAATTTAAACAGCTTCTCATTTAAAGAGATCTCAAAAGCACCAAAGTTAATAATTTTGCCAAGTTCACAGAGCAGGGTAGGACACTGAGCAGAGCCGCTGTTCTCTGACAGCTTTACAGTGGCCTTATTCTTTCTAGGCATAACGTATCATCATTTTGTTTAAACATTTTTTGGGGGGCAGGGAGATGGAGTTTGGTATTTTGTTGTTTGTTTGTTTGTTTTTTCTTTCTTACTCCTTTGTACCCTTATGCCGTCACCAACATTTTTGCTGGAAGAAACCTTGTCATTTCCTCGTCTGTCGAATCATAGTCAAATTTATCCTGTAAGAAGCAACCTCAACTCCACTGACTTTATTCTTCCTTGCTATAAAATGGATGAAATGAAGAAACATCAGAAGCCATGTTTAAATCCAGGACAACCTGATAAAATATCCTAGCACTTCTCTGCTTAGAAGAAAACAACTGCTGTTCTAGCACACCTCCAGCAAACTTAAGCAGATTTGTCTTCAGCCATGGAGTTAATTTAAGCCAGAGGTTTCTCAGTGTTTTGAACATACATAATACTCTTGAAGACAGAACAAATGTAGACCTGTAGGTAACAGTGGTAGAAACATCACCCACATCTGGGATTTCTGTGTGTTGTGTTATATATGTTGTTTGTGTGTCACTTTATGTATGTGTGTCATGGAGTAACTCCACGTTTGGAGTTACTGTCCTTTCACGATACCTGCTTCTTACACAGCATGAAATAAAACTGTGTAGATGAATAGTACCTGCATTTCCAGCTAAAGTTACAGGAATGTGGCTAAAGGCTCAAATACCCTGAGACTGTGGGGTTGTAAGGTAGGTTGCCTTAAGCGAGTGAGGTAAAGGTGGTCCATGTAATTGTGCTGAGATGCTGGAAGTGTAGAGTTCAGACATGGATGGGCAAAGAAACTGGGCCTGGATTAAGAATATATAAATGGAAGACAAACAAGAATATACTGAGCTGGGCAAATACAAGGCAGAAATCAGCAGTGAGCAGGATGTGCATCCATTCTTGCCCAAAGCCAGCCCTCAAACCCTTCAATCTCACCTCTGCTCTGAGAAATTACTGAGAAAACCAAAAGCCCTGTCCCTCCTCCAGTTCTGCTCCACATAGGGAATGAAAAATTTTGAAAGCTATTATTTGGTTAGCTTGGATGGTATGGGCTTCACATTTGCAGGTGACCTTTGTGAATGACAAGAAAATGTCACGATGAAGTTTTGGTTTGCTTCCTTTTACCAGATTTAATAAGTAATGCATGTATGTACACATATATACACACTCTCTCTCTCTCTCGTCCTTTCAAACACATATATACAAATAATAGTTTGCTATTACAGTCCTCATGATTTATATATCTTCTTAGTAATATAGCATGCATTAGTAAAGCAACTGCAGCATCAAGTTATTTTGATAAAACCTCTTGCAAGAGATTATTTATATTAAAAAAATACTTTGAAATGTTTATTTCCCAATGACACAATTTTTCCAGTTGTTTTCAGTTGTGGCTTCATTTTTTGTGGGGTTTTTTCGGGTTTTTCAGTTGGTTGGCTTGTTGTTGGTTTTTGGTTTTGTTTTGGTTTTTTTTTTTTTTATTTTAGTCATCAAGATAATAAAGAATGGTTCTAACAACATATCTTTTTTAGACACCAGCTGGAGAAAATTACTAACCACTTTCATGTTACAGCATATTTTGGATGTGACAATGTCAGTAATGTCAGCATATTCTGCTGACAATAATAAGCCAGTATAATAAAAGTAAACACTGCTGTTTAGGCATATCCGTTGTCCAGGCCATTTCATCCACTCATTAGAAGCTCTCCAGCATGTCTGAAATCAGTAATTTCTGAGCTGCCATGTGATGAACAAATATTTCTTAAGTAAATTAACAATCCTACCTGTCTTGCTGGACACGTGCTATACTGAAGTTTACCTTTTCACCACTTTTTGCTCAGGCACCACTTCTTCTTCTCCTGCTGATAGCATTTAGATCTCCCTGCACCTCTGTTGATCCATCCTAACCTTTTCCAAAATACTGGAATGGCATCTCAGACAGCCTGCTGTTTTCTTGTTCTTTGATATCAGCAGTGACAAAAATGAAACCTATTTCAGGAGTGGTAAGAACTGAAAAGTAATTACTTGCACATTAAATTAAATAAAATTAAATCAAAATTTCTTTTTCATTTCAGAGGTATAATCATGCTGTTTGTTGCTATTTTTCTCTACTGATTAAGGCCTATACATTATTTTTTCACTACTCAGCTACCTTTAATTTTAGATATATGTTGATTGGTTGAAAGGAGACTTAATGAAAATCTTCCTTAGAAGGACTAGAAGTCTAGTATGACATAATAGTTGATAATACTAACTGAAAACCTCTTCACAGTCAGTATAGCTCATCTGTCCAATCAGACTGTGGTAGTCCATAGTAGTGCAGTTTGTCTTTCACAAGAAGGTAAAGCACATCCATTATCAATCAAGCATGAAGAAATTGAGGCAGCTCACAGGAAGCTAGGTTTCAGAGTCGTGTCAGCAAGACAATTTAATTAGGAATGGAGCATAAATTAAGACCAAGGCACCTAAAAAATTCAGCTGAAGCTAAAAGCAGCAGACTGATGTTTCCTGCTATACTAAAATACCCTCTTCTCCCTTGGTGGCGGCTATCATTATTGGAGTACAGATGGTGAAAACACATACTGTTCAAATTTACTATGTTCATTCACAAGGATGTTAGTTAGGAAAATTGTGTTAGTCTAAACATAATAGCTCCATTTATGATCTTTTAATCTTTTTTTTTTCACTTTCAAACACTAAAATAAATAAACCTAGATATGCAGTTACCAAAATGTTCCATATACTTTCTAGTGATAGAAAGTGCATGATGGCTGGTTTGCAGACAGTGTAGTCCATTACAGAATAAGGTTATTAAAATCACAAACTTTGAAAAAATATGTAATTTCCTCGATAATTCTCAATGCCACCTCTTGAGTCATTATATATATGTAAATATGTTACTATGGACTTATTAGATATGATCTTTACTTGATTATGTCAAATTACTCTTCACCAAGTCAAGTCTGCTGTTCCAAGGTTCCCCTCACTGAATACGTTTCTTGACTGACTGATTTCACAGGTACTAATAGCTACAAAAGACATTTGTGGTCCAATTTACAGTATCTTTTTCTTAATCATTTGGGAGATAGATAAGTGCTGTATTAATAAATATTGCAGATACTACTAAATTATAGGCCTAAAAAGACAATCTGAGGTTATAAAACATAACTATATCTTGGTTCTGTAAGAGAAACCAGAAAAGCAGTAGGACACTAAATAAAATAACATCCCATAATAACATTGACCACAGGACCTGAAGCTCAGCTTTTCAATTTGCACTTAGCGTACCATGGACAGATTTTCTACCATTATCAGAAAATATTATTTGTATTTAGATATAAACTGGAAAATAATTGAAGGCAAAATGTATTTGAAATTCTCATTATAATAATCGTTTTAGTAAAATCTGTATTTTACTAGGTAGCAGGCAAGTTTTCAACACACATTACATTATGCTGAACCTCACTGCCTCATTCTCTCCCTGGTTTGTGTGGGCATCTGTGTGCATGCACAAGCACATACCCTAATCGCTTTCTTCTACCTTTTTCTCAGTTTCATCTTCTGTAAGCTGATAAGCTATTAATTGGAAAGTGTTAACGTATCTTTTAATTCAGTTATAGTCTTTCTACTTCTATACTAAAAGCTGAAAGATATTTGACAGCAATTAAACTTTTGCCTTCCTCTTCAGAATTTTCACCATTTTTCCTCCTAAAACTGAATGAGGTGATTGTTGAGGCTTTTTATCAGATCGTGCCTACTCTTCTTTTTATTTGTTCTTACCATATGATGTCAAATTTACATATCTGATATTTTTTTCTGTCTTTATTAATTGTAAAAGACTTTGAGAAAAGTTCAAAACACAGGTAATAGGGCCTGATTTCTCATTTGATCCTTGTTATCAGTGTAAAAAAACCAGAAATCCAGACCTGGGCATAAGGTAACTGGTTAAAGAAAACCTAATGGTGCACATCTCATTTTGAATGAGGAGCAGTTTACCTATTCCATTCCTTCTCCGGACAGTCTCTAAACATGAGGACGGGTGGTCCATCTAATCCAGTACCATGCCCAAAAGAGCAGCCGGTCTAGGAGTAGAGAGCAGAGTAAACAGTCACACTTTCGAAGCAAACTGCTCCAGCTTGCACCTCGGAGCTGAGCCAGCCGTGGTTCTTTGTGTTGACAAACACCTCTCGCTCCTGAGAATTTTTTCAAAGGTGCTTTTAATATGCAAATCTTCCTGACATGCAAAACATCCTGGAAAAGTTTTTCCACAGTTCACTTAAGCACAGTGTGAAAAACATCTTTGGTCTTTAGTGTATCTCAATGTAAATCAGTCTGCTTTTCCATTTTCAGCACTATAAACCCCGTTTATATTCAACACACGAAAATAGTATGGTTGCTTTTTTCCTAGTCAGCCATGTTTCATGGGTCCCCCTTATATCTCCTACAAAAATAATTGTAGCTCCTTCCCTTTAGCCCTACTCATTTTCTGACTCTATTGTCTATCTGTCTGTCTGTCTGTATGTATACTAGATGAGGGCACATACTGGTATTTAAACAATCTTAATGACAATTTTATCATTAATGATAATTTTATCATTATAATCATAACAATTTTGAATGTCTTTACAATACTGAGAAATCAATACAGGGCAAATTTAAATATTTTGTAAATGAAACACAGCTCTGAATTCAGCTTACTGCATGTCTAAAATATATCATTATCTAATTTGTAATATATAATATAAAACATATACTGTAGAAAATAATAGTTTTGATTCCAGGCAAAAACTATACATCAGTGTTACTGATGTATTTTCATATTTCCCCTTTTTTAATTGAAAATGTCCACATACTTATTCACTTTTATCTTCCAAACTAATTTACGTATTTTTGAAAATTAAAAAAAAAATCTCAAAAAAACTCATGAGATGCAGAGAAATACACCTGCAGTAGTGGAGGTTAATTGATTAATCTATTGTTTAATCATGTGAAGCAAATCAGTGAGGAGTTAGCATGCATTCAGGGACATTTGTTACAGTGGAATTCTGATTTGCCTGGGCTACGTGGCAAACCAGCTCAGCATTGGCAAATGTACATAAATAAATCAATATCAGCAGAAGTGCTGTCTCAAAGACATTACACCTTGTATTATGTCACCAGCAGCAGCACCGCATTTTTCATTTTTTCCCACACTCTACTTTAATGGGCACTCTATTCTCTTGGAAGTGATGGGAAGAAGAGATGCCAAATTATATTTGCAACTCTTACGACACTTTATCAAAAGGGAGACTCTGGGACTGTGAAAAGCTCCACAGATTCTCCTTCAGATCACTATGCTTTGTAGATAGACTTCAGCTTTATCATTCAAATAACCCCGAGGACTGGTGGTTTTGATAAATTGAAGCTTTTCTCTGTATTATCTCTGACTTGTGTCCTTCCTTTTTCAGTCTCATGAGCAGCAGCTGAGAGAAAAGAGATCACTGAAGCCCTTTAATTACAGAGCCGGAACTGCACCGCTTTCATACTCCCAAAATAGCAAAGCTTACATAAAAACCTTAGCAGCATGAAAATGCAGAATATTGGAAACAGCTACCATGACAAAGATTCAATACAGGTAAACAAAAACTGCATTTAGGCAACTTTTGATATAAGCAAATATTAGACTGCAGACAATTCTGTATTTAACAAGAGAAACAATCCCTCTCTTCATGGCAGTGTTGCCCCCAAGTCAAGCCTTTCAGGAACAAGCTATCTTCTTTAAACCATGGATTATTGTTACTTGTATTGTACTAGTGCTGCTCATTGTACCAAAATAAAACATAGCTCCCATGGAAACCCAGAACATTGCAAGTCCTTGCTAAGTCAGACCTCAGCAATGACAACCTTAAAGGAACCCAAGCAACAACAGCAACAACTGCCAAACCTTAACCAAAGGCACCCTGTTTTATTTTTTTTGCTTAGGTCAAAGTGGCTTAAACACTTGTGCATTTCAGATCACGTGAAATTTCGCAATATAATGTCACTGAACAAGAGTTGAAACAAACAAAAGCTGTATGAAATTTTTATAAAATGAATACCCACTAGAGGAAGGTTTTTCTGATTCTGTGATGAAAGAAACTAACAAAAATCACCTTTTTTATATTTGAAGAGTAAATCACAGCAGAGGACTTAGGTGTCTTTACCCTCATGATTAACTTTTGAGCATCTGCCTTGGCATAGTGCTAGTAGGAACTGTTCTGCTGTAGCCATTACCATTTTAAAAGAACAAGCGCAGCTCCTGGAACCTGTGGTAATTAGAAATCCTATGGCACTTATTAAAAGTGTAAGAGCCTTAACACCAGAAGCTCTATTCAAATTCCCATTCTGATGATTATCGTTAGCTCAGTTTCAACCTTTTGCTGTTTCAGCTGGCTGTCAAATTTCTCATTTAACCTCCTATAGACTAGTAGGATCATTCCTGCTGTGATCAATTCATACAGGTGCTGCACGCAAAAAACTTGCAAAAAATGTTCATGCATTTTTTAGTAGGAAAGGTTGGGTCAATAGTTTTAGTCTTCACTTTTTTTTTGAGCTTTCTTGGGGATTCTCATCTGAAAAGGTAATGATTTAACACTGAGAACCTGACTGCTGCCTCAGAGTCCCTAAACCCAACACCACTGCTGCATGCCCATGCAGCACAGCAGTGCAGTCGTCGCCTGTCCCTTGTGTGCAGCTGTTGAAGCGGAAAGTAAGTCTTCAGCCACTCCTCATTGTCTAAAGCAGTGTATCCAGTGACTCAGTAGAGTTGCCATCTGATATTTGATACATTCATGGCATCTGACTTCAGCTGCCCTAACACGCCCGGTGTGTGCTGTCCCCTTATGGTTACGTGGCATCTCCCTTCCATCAAGCTGTGCGCTCCTGCCACCGCCACAGCACTGAGACAACCACAGCGTGTGTTTAGTAGTATCAGTTACATTTCAAAGATACAAAGAAAACATCCCAGACATCCCAGCCAATAAGAACCGTTCATCAGCCGAATGTAGATACACGCCCTACCCCTTCCCTGGGCATGGAATGCAGCTGGCAGTGACTGTCACTGTCTGGTCAGAGAATGCAGAGGTTGTGCACATTGACTTGCATGAGCAACCATGAGCTGCTAAAGATGAGATCAGCAATAGCAATTAAAAGGAGTCACACCACAATGAAAGTTTGCTGTTGTTGTCTTACATACAAACACACGAAACACATACTAAACCATCTCTAAGATACTACCATTCTAAATTAAAAAAAAAAAAAATGCATCTTGCTGCATTTTCAGGTTTTGGGTATTGCAGACTTCCATCATCATCTCAAGAGGAGAGTTTTTGTATTTCGTTGAAACAGAAGAACCTGAAGACATTTTCCCTCATACAGAGAACTGAAATATTGAGTGTACTGCTAGGGGATAGTCTTCTAGTTCCTGCATCTCTGCTTCAAACTGAGAGAGCCAAACTACATGTGACTCATTGCAGATGGCAAAGAAAAAAAACAAATTAGTGCTGTACCTCTGTTTCTTCAGAGATAGACATCTGCTTTGGAGAATCAGTTAAAAACTGAGGCTTACACAGGGAGAAAGCAATTCTGTTCTCCCCCCAAGGGAGCAAGAAGCTCATCTGTCTTTCCTCTCAAGATGCTCTTGTTTTTTCCAAGGAGTCTCCTTCATTCTTCTGCATCTGCTCTGTTCCTGACTGTGAAAGATATTTCCCGACATTTACACTGAAGTGGGGCGCTCTCTGTTGTAGATTCAAACACATATGATATTCCATCCACATTTCCTCAGAAGCTGCATCCCTGATTTTTATTCTCAGATTATTAAATATTATTCCAGACAAAACAAACAAAATATCAAAGGTGTGAAGGACACATTAGCTAACTAAAGAGCTAAAATAACATCAGCTTCATTCTGTTTGGTTTATCTTTGAGACCATCAACCAATATTATCTTTCTAGAGACTTGTGAAAGTTTTACTGAGAGGAGTAATTCTAGGTCTCTTACTGTGTTTAGATTTATACATAATATTTTTTCTTTCTATAAGAAATACTTTATCAAACATGAGTAATTGGGTTTAATGGAAAAAAAAATGGATGAACTGTAATTCTCTGTGATACAGAGGACAGTTCATGTATCTCATGTGCACTCTATGCCTCAACCAAACCATGACCAACTTCTGTTCAGCTTACCTGGAAGGTACAATTCCATTTCTGACCAGGCCCAACACTAAGAAGCAACCTGGCCACAGGGTACCATCCAAGTGCAATTTCATGACAGAAATATGGTCCTATATAAGGAACGACAGGGATGTGTGGCCTTCTAGAACGAGGCCTGGGGAAGGAGAACACAGAACTTGCCCAGCTGCATCTGATCAGAGCCTAAGCCTGCATGCTGCCTTAAAGGTGCCAGCAGGACACATATGGGAGGGCTACCCAGGTGTATTGGGTTTCTGTGGCCAGGTTTTGGTGGCAGGGGGGCTACAGGGGTGGCTGCTGCTAAAAGCCAGGCTGGCTCCAGGATGGATCCACCACTGGCCAAGGCTGAGACAATCAGGAATGATAGTGATAACTCTGTGATAACGTATTTAAGAAGGAAAAAAAAGTTGTTGAACAGATGAAAACTGAAGCCAGAGAAGAGCAGAGTGACAACATGTGAGCAACAATGTAGACGCCAAGGTCAGTGCTGATGGAGGGGGAGGAGTGTTCCAGGTGCCAGAGCTGAGGTTCCCCTGCAGACCTTGGTGAAGAGTCCACAGTGTTAGAGTTCCATCTGCAGCCTGTGAAGGAGCCAGTGCCAGAGCAAGTGGATGTCCACAGGAGGCTGTGACCCGTGGGAGGCTCTTGCTGGAGCAGGGTTCTACTGACCTGTGGAGAAAGGAGCCTAGGCTGGAGTTTTCCTGGCAGGACTTGTGGCCCTGTGGGAGACCCACACTGGAGCAGCCTGTGCCTGAAGGACTGCACCCTGTGGAAAAGTGACCCACACTGCAGTAGTCTGTGAAGAGCTGTTGCCTGTGGGATGCACTCATGCCAGAGAAGTTTGTGAAGGACTCTTTCCTGTGGGAGGGACCTTCTGGTGCAGTGGGAGGAGGACTCCTCCCTCTAAACAGTAGCGGAAACAACTTGTGATGAACTGACTGTAACTCCCATTCCCTGTCTCTCTGTACCACATGGTGGGAGGAGATAGAACTTGGGAAGGAGGGAGGGTTGGGGAGAAAGTATTTTTAAGATTTGTTTTACTTCTCATTCTCCTGCTCTGATTTTGTCAGTGATAAATTTAACTAATATCCTCACTTCAGATCTGTTTTGCCCATGACAGTAATCAGTGAGTGATCTCTTCTCATCCTGATCTTAACTCAAGAACCTTACAATATTTTTTATTCTCTCCTCTGTCCAGTTGCAGAGGGGAGTGATAGAGTATCTTTGGTGGGTACCTGACATCCACCCAGGCTCAAGCCCCTACAGCAGGACAAGGCAGAAGCCAGCTTGTGAGCATATCATAATATATCATTCAGCACATCTGCAGCTGTCTTAAATACCTCCAGGGATGGTGATTCCATCACTTCCCTGGGCAGACTGTTTCAATGCTTGACAACCCTTTCAGTGAAGAAATTTTTCTGAATATCCAATCTAAACCTCCCCTGACACAACTTGAAGCCATTTCCTCCTATCCTGCCCTTGTTACTTGTGAGAAGATACTGAACTCCACCTAGCTACAACCTCCTTGCAAGTAGCTGTAGAGAGCAATTAGGTCTCCCCTGGGCCTCCTTTTCTCCAGGCTGAACACCCTCAGCTCCCCCAGCTGCTCCTTATCAGACTTGTGCACCAGTTTCATTGCCCTTCTCTGGACATGCTCTGGCATCTCAGAGTCTTTCTTCTAGTGAGGAGCCCAAAACCAAACACAGGGTTTGAGGTGTGACCTCACCAATGCCCAGTACAGGCAGTGCCCAATGACAGGATGGTGCCCTGGTCCTGCTGGCCACACAATTGCTGATACAGGCCAGGATGCCATTGGCCTTCTTGGCCACCTGGGCACTGGTGGCTTATGTTCAGCTGTCAGTTGACCAGCATCCTCCCAATTAGCCATACCAGGGGTATTAGAGGATGCTGTTTTAACTCCTTTTGGATGACCCAGAGAAAGTAAGACCTGTATATTCTTCTCAAGCATTTGGTGAATATTTTAACTTATACGTGACAGGATAACAGGGAGATAAATATTATCGGTCACTTTGGAAGTGACATGGCTTGAAGCCTGCATGATATAAACAAAAAATATTTTTCTACAAATGCCACATGACTCATAAACCTCAGTGAAGATCCTCTGTCATATAGTACTACACACAGCCCGTTATAGGGCAAACAATGCACCACCAAGGAAAGGGTGAAGGATTTTATCCTTTGATTGTCTGAATGTTCTTTGATCTTGAGCAGTTACATTGTGCAGTGCTCTGAGTATACTTCATACCCCACAGCACTGGATGATGAATATCAGGGATGTATGAGCTACATGTTTTTCCTTAATTTCTTTAAACAAAGAATAATGAGACTAACTTGTTTTGGGAACAGCAATTTAGTTGAATTATATATATTTATAGAATTAGTTATTATATTATTTAAACTCAGATACCTGTAGATGCATTAGTGAACCAAGATTAAATGTATAAAGGAATAATCTATTTTACAACCCTGCACCTCTCTGCAGTATACTTTTGGATACTGCTTTGGTAATTAAAAACTTTATGAGCAGTTCATTGTAGAATAGTAAAAATGTGTTAAAATCCATTAGGACAGATTGAATATATTCATGAAATGCTTCTTTGGTATAATAATGAGATTCACTTCGCTTTTTTTCTCCCTCTTTTTCTAAGAAATTATTCCATTGGAAGGAGAGAATAGATAGAGTAAATTGTGAATAAAATGCAATATAAATGAAAACAGTTATTTTAAACCAAGTCATGCAAGCTTTTCATTTATGCAGCAACTTTCACCTAATAAAAAACTCTGTGCCATTCTTAACTCTTAGGGAAAAATCCCAGCAATAGAGCAGATGTGAGTTAGATAAACTTACACTCCCACAGAAGTACCTGGGAACTGAATATTGTGAATCCTCATACTACTAAAAAATTTTCATATAGGGAAAAAAGGAATCTACACAATAGAATTCAGTTACTTTCTCTATGTCGTTCATTTTTTCATTGCTGATTTCATGTGCATTTTGTAAGTCAGCTTCCCTTTCTCTTGCTCATGAACAGGGCAGAACACATGGATGAAATAGGATTCCTGGGAGAGCGATTGCTAAAAGTAAAATGTGGTGGTTCCTAACAACAACACAGAAATACAGACCTAGGAAGGAGTTAAGGCCACTGTAATGCAGACATTGCTATTTGCAGCATGAATGTTTGGAAAATTTCCTCAGATTTTAATAAGTAGTCATGGTCCTGTAGAATCAGTGTCGATTGCTGCATAGATCAGAACCAAAAGGCACATAAAATTAAGCTGTGAAAGCCAATTACAGAATCCTAAATGTCAAATACTTTGTTTTCCTCACAAGTCAGAATCCTGTAGAAAACTTGAATTTATGCTGACAAATTCCTTTGCAAATCTTTCCAAGCAACCTATAATGTCATATTTGTTTTTCAGGCTATTTTACATAGACATTAATATGAAAATTAGAAGCTCAAAGCTCAAATAGTAGATCACAGCATTTTGGTATAAGATATTTGAAACTAAATGAGTCCATACCAACACTACTATAAATATATTGTTATTATTACAGTCAAGTATAATTGATACAAAATCCAGGTGAATAAATGAATAGTTGTCTTCCCCTCTACTGAGGGTTTAGCTACCTTTTCTTTTTTAAATAATACTAATAAAATATGTAATTTGATTTTTCTTCTTAGCCTCTGTCTCCAAATTAATTCTGAGGGACCTGCAGCTTTACACTGATTTGTAGCTACATAAGTGTACAGCCTTCCTTCCCAGTGTTTCTGAAGGGTTTCTTCTTTCCCAGTTATGATGTCTTTCCTAGTTGAATCAGATCATCTCAGTTTGTACTGGCTGGCAGAGCTGGTGGATCAGATACTCTGCATACAACACACAAATTTATATCTGGAAAGTGTGGCTAGACCTGTGCAGAGATTTGCTACCTCAAGTCTAGTCATCCTGTATCTTTCTTTCTGTGATACCAAACATCTAATTTATTGTCTGGAAATGTTCATTATTCGCAGCTCTTATCTACTCATGGATCGAACTTGATTCCTGGGGAGAATGTGCCATATGCTTTTTATCAGGGAAAAAAAAATTACAACAGGATTGTAAGTGGAGGATCAAGAGGTAGCATTATATCTAGAAGTGACCCCTTTTGGGACAAGTTTCATTTTTTGAGTACTTACCATCTACTTAGGACAAAAGACAAACTGAAACATATTCTTCTTAAACCAATCTAAAATTCCACTGCATTTTAACGATCTCTGAAACAGTGCAGACATTAATCAGAAAGAAGATTTAAAGCCAGGGGTTCCCAGTTGTTCGCTGCTGCTTTGGTGGATATCTGCAGATTAATGGGGATAAGAATTGTTAACCAGATGAACACTTTGGAGAAATCCCTGTAAGTGGAACAGCTGCATTAATAATCATAAGGAAACTGTTGTGCATAGAAACATAGTATTAAATTTCATTTCAGGCTTCAGAACACAGTATAGCTATGTACCATATAGCTATTTCTGTACAGAGCTGTTCTGTTTCTGGTTAGCTGCTTTGGGAATGATATAGGAGACAGAACACACAGCTCTTTACATTTCATCACAACTAAGAACACTTACTTGTGTCAATTTGGACAATATATTCTCCATGGAATAAGCTTGTCCTATATTATGCAAATCCCAATTAAAAGTGTAGTTGGAAGAAAAAAGAGAAATTCTCAATTCTTCCCTGTATTACAACTTCCTCGAACTCAACCAGTTGTGTATAAAAATAAATGGGGTCAAACAGAGCTTGAACTACTTAAAGCCTCATTTTACTTCCATGTCAAAAGCAAAGATTTAATTAAATTTCTTTGCTTTTTTAAAAAGAAATAAACAGTAAATGTTATATTGCCTGGTATAAATATATGAAGCCAAAAGTAAGATGCCCCTTGGATTTGTTTAAATCTCCCATGAGTCTACAGAATTAGTAATGCACAGATTGCCCAAAATATAAGAAACATATAAAGCATTTTTTTCTTTGGATAAAATCATACCTATTGCCAATTTAAAATGCAGAATTAGCACACTGAATTCTGTAAGTCATGGCAGCAGGAATACTGAGATGCTTCAGAACTGATAGAATTAAATTTTCTGGAAGAGAGATGTTAAAAGTGAATGATTTAGGAGTCAAAGTTTTTCATTATTAAAAATATGCATTATAGATCTCCCTTTTTTATATAGCAGACCATCCAGGAATCAATATTTGCTATTCATGAGGATTTGCTGAATACATTATATAAACAACTCATTTATTTCTTTAAATTCAATGTGTTCATTCTTTGCTATTAACAATATTTGGTTCCCCACCTATAGCTTTTTTTTTTCTTTTTTTTCTTTTTTTTTTTTTTTTTGGTTGATGATATATTTGTCTAATAGATAAATCATGTGCTTCTAGTAGGAGCCTCTGGTGGCTAAACATCAGACTAAAATTGAATTTAGAAAGATTACCTCTTGCTTTTCAGCCTGCTGACAGAGAACATTGGGGATCCGTGGAATAATTTTAAAGGTTTTGAAAGGTAACCAAGGAGAAAAGCAAATCTATTTTTTTTTTTTATTTTCTATATGAAGAAAACCTGTGGTAAACATACTGGGACTTAATATATAATTAACAAAAATTTAATACTTTAATTCACAGAAATATTTGAAAAGACAGGTAAATACCTAATTCATTTTGCTTGTTGAATTTTGCCTTATTAATAGCTACAATACATTCTAATTTATTTTAATATTTTTAGGAAATTACTTCTTGCATACCTATTATGCCTAAAATACATTTTCAAGATACTCTAATTTCTTCAAATGTAAAATTGCTTCTTTTAGAAAGACTTTCCCTTTGCATTGTGTCTGAACCTGATGCTTGCAATAATTTCCCAGCAAAAGTTGATAATTTTTATTTGTTCCTTTACAAAAGCAGTCAGTCATGTAGTTAATAGCAATGAAAGTAGTAAGTGGCTGCCATTAAACATTCTGAAAAGTTTTCACTAAAAATATGTTTATTGTATTGTGTGAACAAAAGAAAAGCACACAAGGATCAGTAAAACACTAAATAGAGTTAATATACCAGTGGAAAAGTATTACACAGAGGAGTGAATTCCACAGTGGTAACTTAACAGTTATCCCACACTTTGTTCCGAAGTGTCAAGAATAATAAATTTAATCAAAGATACCTAAGGAAATAAACATTGTTAAGAATGGACTGAAATTTTACAGGTTACCTGTCATTAGATTTCTACACTTAGGCATTTTTATTATTGATAGGATGATGGGAAGCTGACTTAGCAAGTGTGGATTTAGTAACATTTTTCTGCAGAAGGAAAACTATCACTTCTTTTGAAAAACTCCGTAAGCCATAAGAATATAACTTTTAATATCTAATGAAATCAGGCAATCCTATAGACGTAAACCAATGGTCAGCATGTTTTCCTGTCCTAAGATCCACAGGCAAAATTTTAGCCGAACCAAGGAAGGAAGGAAAAAGACATGATGAACAGAACAGAAGGTATGGGGCATTGCAGGAATGCATCCTGGCCCTGTAAGACATCTCTTAAAGACAGAACTCGAATAGGACCTTCAAGAAATCTCTAACTGGCCTTGATAACCAAACTGCATTGGACTAATGTTTGCAATTTCAATTTTATATATGGAAATAAAGTGGTGAATACACAGTGTTGATAAAACTGTTCAGCAGCTGAGACTAGAAGCCTCTGATTATATGACAAAACTCCCATAGCCCCATACATGGCTTAATACCCTGTACAAGACTTTAAAAGTCATGAAAATTCAGATGGTACAAAGAGGGGTTTTTGTGTTTTGTTTTGTTTTGTTTGTTTGTTTTTTTTCCCAACCTTCAGATCTACGAACTCACAAAATTTACTTGTGAAGACCTACATCTTTGGGTAGACTAAAGATTAATTCCCTCTCTTTTCTTTGGGAAAAAATTTCATATCAAGCCAAGCCCAATCAAATATGACAAACACTTGCAAAGCTCACATTTACCATCTTTTCAAAAAGTCCGAGACTGCCATGTCTCACATTTTTATTCTCTGAAATGGGTTTTCTAGAGTGTTAGACATCTGAGTACATAAATGTTTTGAAACAGTTATGAAGCCCAGTTATATTTCCCAGCATACCACACAGAAACTTGGTGAGATGTACAAGATGTACAAGAAAATTCCTTTCTCTTCCTCCTGCTTCCTTTTGTGTTTCCAAAGCAAACCTTCCATTATTGTGAAATTTCATAGTCACACCTCATTTGAAATGAGAATAAGAGGGTCTGACCGTAGTTATACCACCACCAAATTGGTTCTGATACACACAGCACAAGGGACAAGTGTGAACTCCATGTTCTGCAGTAAGAAGTACTGTAGCAGCATAAGCTTATCAACATAAAAGTAACATGTTTGCATGTTGACCCAGCTGTTATTTTAGGAACTATCAAAACAATGCAGACAGTGGGGGAAAATGGTCTATTAATGTCCAACCCTAGTCTTTGTAGAGACTTCTAAAATATGTCCTTAGCACTTACTGCTCTCCTCAATGGGCATGGCTGTTCTGCTGTGTAACTCCCAAAGCCAAGGCACTGCTTTCTACTGAAATAATTAGTGTTCCACAGAAAAGGTAAGAAACGTTTCCTAGAATTTAAAGGGGTGTATTTTGCAAAAACTGACAGAGATTTCTTTCTTAAATGTTGATGTGAAATGCATCATTGGGGTGGGACAAATACACATACAGTTGGCTCTACATAATGATCTAAACTTTCTCCGAAGTAACACAGGCTGTCAAGGGTGGGTTTTCTTTCTTCTTACAGAACAAACTTCTTTAATACCAGGCTGGCTTTCTTACAGCAGCCTTTTTCGCTAGAGGAAGTTCTCTGTAACCAAACTTGGTGTGGTTAAAATTGTGCCTGCTGCCAGCACTACAGGAAAACGGTGGTCACTGAGATACAGCTGTACTGCCTGAGAGTCCAAAGAGTATTCAGTGGCATGGCTACTGGATTTCCTTATACTCACAGCTCCTTGCTTAGAAAGAGATAAAAGAAAACCTGTCCTTTTCCTGATTTTGTGTGTTTTGATTATCTGATTTTGACTCGTTTCATTTTAGCCCTTCAGCATCCTGTGCATTCAGAAGACTTGTCCTGAAGTTTTCTGTCCCTCTATTTTCTTCCAGACCTCTGTACTTCCAGAGGTCCCACAATTCCCTCGCCTTTTCAGCCGTGAGAGTTTGTATCTCTTTCATTTTAGTGCTGATTTGAGATGTGTCATCTGTCCTCATAATTTCTTGAAGTAGTGCCAGGACACCAATACCATAGCAGTAGTAGCAAGTAATTTGTCTCCATAAAAAGATACTGAGAAATAGGGAGAAGTGCAGTAAGACAGAAAATGGAAAAAATATTGTTGAAAATTCAGGCTTAGGACTGAGAGGGAATGATTAATTAAGCTGAATGTTTGGAAATCTGCTTAAACTGTTCATAACTGTATCAAATTATTTATGACCAATTTGGAAAAACGCTTATGATCTCACTGACTTTATGCTACCGGTGAAATTTGTTTTAGGCATGATTCAAACCCCTGAAAATACCTGCACAAAACATTCCTGAACTATCGCAAAACAAAATTGTTCTACAACATTTAGGTTTTTTAACCTCTCTATAGTGAACTTTGAGTAAACAGAAATAAATAAACCCAACAAAGTCAAATCTCATTCTTGCTGCAAGCAAATTTCACTATGCTAGTTCTGTACAATGTGGTGGAACTTTATCCTTTCATCTTGGAAGAAATTTCTTGCTAGAACACATTCTTTGATGAGAGCAGAGGATCATTTGAGAAATAAAAAACCCTCTGCCTCTCACAAATTTTGCTAATTGCTTTCAAAGAGAAAAAAAATTAAATTATTGAAATATAGACTTTGAAAACAAATGGCACGCAACAAATGGCATATGCACATTTCTTTTTAAACCAAACATTGATTACAAGCAGTAAGTGATGTAAAACTGCCTACATATAACTGCATGTTACCTAAGATATAATTCTTTGAATTTTACTGTGCTATTACATAGTAGACTCAAGATAATGCTAACCAAGCCTATGCCATTATAGTAATAGAAACAGAATATTGGACAAAGATATTCTTGCAGTATACAATATTCTTGAAATAAGGAATCTTCTTTTTCAGGATGAATTATTCCCTTCTCAAAGCATCCAGTTAAGCAGCTGCACACAAACCTTGAATCAATTTTTATAACAGACGAGGACACAGAAAAAGGAATTTAAAGTAAGTAGTCAATAAGAGGTAAGAAATAACCTTGAAGTGAAATAAAAAGCCAGAAGGATGTTAGAACTTCTAAACAAAATCAGACGTCCTCTTAAATGTGTAAGTGAAAAGGATATTTGATCCTTTCTACATCCTTGAAGTACCATGGCTGAAAGTAATGCTTTGCACTGTAATGCTTCATTAGTTCAAAGCACTCTGTAAACATTAGCTAATGAAATCTCATAGTATCTCTGCATTATCTGCATGTTTTCTTGTCCAAGGACACACTCCAAGACATGTACAGCACTGGAACCCTTATTTCCTAGGCTGTGACCATTTCATTTACCCTACAGTGGTTTTTAGTCTACTTCAAGTGCATATCAAGAATGCCTTAACTGGCAATAAACCACAGGTAGCAGGAATAAGTGTTTTCTATTACACAAAATTTAGAACTATAATTCCAATACTGTGGGAGGTTTCGATCCATCAAAAAATGCATTATTTTCTTTCTTCACACCAACACATGCAAAATCAGAAATGGAGGGTGATAGATACATTGTTTTTATAATGTTATTGCCGTGCAAATATTCCGCATGACTATACAGAGCTATGTGGTTCACTCTAGTTCACAGAGAAAACTACAGCCAGATAAGTCTCCAAATATATTAGCCTAAGTTGATTTGATCTCATAGAGTGTGAACTCAGGTGTGAAACTAGACAGGAAAATGCTTCTTCAAAACTCTGCAAGAAAGCAGCTCAGGATACAGCCCAGTTCTGCGAAGTTTCTATGTATAGTTCAGTGAACTTGGTTTTTCTAGCAAACTTAAAGCCAGGGAAGTGGGCCTGAATAATAAGTTCCCTTTGCTGAATTGAGGTAGCTCAGTATGCTAAGGCATGGCTAATCCTGAGAAAGACTACAAAAATTATTTCCCTCTTTCTTAATCCCTATTATATGAATATTTCAGATGATCAAATATTACTATATTGAAAAGAATTGCTGTATTTGTTGTATTTGTCATATAGTGATATCTTGATTTATGTGCCTGGGGCCTCAGGCTTTATAAGGCAAACATATAGGTATTTGTGGGCTATAAGAGTATAGGTTAATTCCTCACGTGAAAGCATTACAGTATCAGCTTTTTCCCTTTCTCATCTGAGTTTCTTTTATGGAGGAGGTTTTCCATAATGATAATTCACATGATCACCTGGGATGAATCACCAGCAGTAGTCACCACTCTTGTGGCCAATTGCTGGAGGGGGATCAAGGACTGAACTGATGCATTCAGTAAAGCCACATCTTGCACCACTCAAGTATCTTGCAGGTGCCAGGGTTAAGGCAGATAAGTGCATGACCACAGCTGGGTGGGTTCAGCTTGGTGTGCATAGCACTTACGCTGACATCTGCTTACAAATCTTTCTGTGTATTGTGGCAAAACACAAAAATGTGAATCAAGCACGGCCAAAGTGCATGTCAGCTTCCTGCAATGCTTGGCAGCACTAGAGAGGGCTCCAGGGTCCCAGCCATTTCACCCTTCCTCACCCATATTGCATGGGGGGGAGGCTTGCAAAAAGCCACTTCCTCACTTCTCAGAAACTCCCATGTTGCCTTGTACCCTCACAGTGCCATGCCAGTGGCAGAACTAGAGTATATCCCAGCTGTGGGTATGGATGTGTGCCTGTGTGTGAGGCTGTGCATAAAGGACATGAGAGAGAGAGATATGTATACATATAGATATATATGTGTATATGTATCTGCATATACATGCATTTAAAACCAATAATTCAGTGTTAACAGACACTCCACAATGAACATTGACTGAAGTACTCTGGAGCATGCTAGATTCAAAAATTCACATTTTGAAAAGCAGGAGAGATAGGGACTCTTGTGGGATTTTCTGAGAGAAACATCATTAAAGGCTAATAGGAAGCTAGACCTGAAGACCTTAAGGAGAAAAGAAATTGGAATTTCAGCATTAAGAATAATCAAGAGAGAAGAAAGTATAATGAAAAAAAAATAGAAGAAATATAAAACATTCAGTCTCTCTCAGTACTCATCTAAGCTACTGCATACAAAACGTGAAATATAGGTCAGAATTCCTCAACATGTTGAACTGTTATTTTCATCTTAGTACTTTTTGTCACTTGTTATTTTCTTTTCTTTTTTTTTTTTTTTTTAATTTTCCTTGCATTTCATCTGACTTTTTTTTCCCAAATGGGACTGCTAAGAGATGTCATTGCATATTGTGGTGGGTTGACCTTGACTGGATGCCAGGTGCCCATGAAGCTGCTCTGTCTCTCCCCTCCTCAGCTGGACACGGGTCAGAAAATATGCTGAAAGACTTGTGGGTCAAGATAAGGACAGGAAGATATCACTCTCCAGTTACCAAAATGGGAAAAAGAGACTTGACTCAGGGAAATTAATTTAATTTATTACCAATCAAATCACAGAAGGATAATGAGACATAAAATGAAATCTTAAAAACATCTTCCCCACACTGTTCTCCTCTCCCTGGACTCACCTTCACTCCTGAACTCTCTACCTCCTTCCCATCAGCAGCGCAGGGGAACAGGAAATGGGATCTGAGGTCAGTTTATCACACATGGTCTTTTCTGCTCCTTCCTCCTCAGTGGGAGGACTCCTCCTGCTCTTCCTCTGCTCCAGCATAGGGTCCCTCCCACAGGAGACAGTCCTCCACCAACTTCTCTAGCATGAGTCTTTCCCGCTGTCCACAGTTCCTCACAAACTGCTCCAGCATTAGTCCCTTCCATGGGGTGCAGTTCTTTGGGAACAGACTGATCCAGTGTGGGTCCCTTGTGAGGTCACAAGTCCAGCCAGTAAGGAAAAAGAAAATGTAAGACAAAGAGGAGGACATTTTTGAGAGGAGGACAACAGGTATGCAATAGTGAAAGATAATATTGAACTTTTTAATGCAGTAAAAATGAAAACCAAACCTGAAGTTGAAAAAAGATAACATATCTGCTTTCAGAAGTTTTATTTACTGATAACATCTGAGGACCTGTATCATGAACTGTATGTTAGACCACCACAAACTTTCAGGGCTTTTCCCCCTACTGCAGGTTCAAATTACCTTTAAAATAAAAATGTTATTTTGGTGAGGTTTAGATACTAATAGGACTTCTATTAACTTCCTGAGGGTGACCTTTCAGAGTCCTTTTCAAAGCTGGCCATGTTTACCATGTCCTTTGGACCATCTAGCCCTCTGAACTGCTGCACACATGCATCTCCCTGATGCTTCTGCAGAATGCAAATGACTTGTGCTAGTTACCATGGGGACATGAGCACGGACCATGAGATGCATAGCAACAATGCTCCTATTTTTACCATTTTTGCTTTTGTGACGAGGGAAGGGGAACTACAACACATACTAGAGTTTTTTTCATTCTGTTTATCTTTCTTTTTTCACATGCATACACACACACAAAACATTTGCTTCATTTTAGCTAGCACATAATAGATGCATGTTAGGTATTTAAAGCTGAGTATGAAATCATATTACTATATTTTCAGCTCCCTACAGGAATAAGAGGAAATGATTACAAGAACTATTGTACTTTTGAAATTCAAACTTCTTCAACAACCTGGAGGCAGTAAAATATATCTGAATTATGACACTTTTTACCAAAACCAAGAAAAAACCAAACTTTGGATAGAATCAAATATACACTCACAAATGCATATCTTGAGAGAGAGATATCTAGCCTTTTAGAGAACTAGTCAACAGTAAAGTTGTATAAATTGGACAAACACCAATGAATAGATCAGGGGTTGTGGTCTTGATTTAAGTCTCTTTTTAGAAAAGAAACAGCACCCTGGTAATTAAAAAAAAAAAATCAGCTGTCAGCTTAATATTTTAAGGGAGAATTTACCAACTGTGCTCCCCAGATTCTGTTTCTCACTTCTTCCCTGTAAGATCCTTTCTATATCAGTAGTAATGCATTTAAGCATTGTTAAAATGACAGTTTTCTGGGGAGACAAGTCATTCAGTAATAAGAAATCAATGTTGCTTAGTCATATGCTATTTCTTCATCCTTTTATATAATTAGTATGAAAACTTTGGTTTTATTAGATATCATTTTAATAGGTAGATCTAATTATGTTCTCAAAGGATAAAGATGATGAAGACTTAAACTCTGCTAGTGTCACAATTCAAGCTGTCAAGCTGCCATAGCTCTCTATGCTCGTGGTCCCTCCTCCGCTGAATCCTTAGATGAACAAATGCTCTGTCATTGCTCTATTTTGGTGCCACTGTTTAGCTGGTAAAGTTTTATAAAAACATTTCATTCTCCAAGGATGATATTGTTCTAAAAGTCTTTCAGACATAAAAGCAATAAATAAGTAATTAGGACAACAAGAACACACAGCAACTTGTAACTGTCTACGTGATCTCATTGATTTAGAAATACCCTGATTTACTATTTCTAGGGCAGCAGGAGTTGGTTTAGCAAAAGGCAAAATCTTCTCATTGTGCTTAGAGAAGTGAACAGAAGAAATAGCAAGCACCTGAGACACAGACTAACAATTTCCTGCAAAGGAGTGCTGGGGATATATCCCCAAAATACAACCCTTTGAGCACCTTCCTCTCTCACGTATGGATGGGGCAGGCCCCCTGTCCCAGCAGAGAGGCACCACAGGACAAGAGACTGAGGTTGTTTACAAAGATGTGGCATGTCTAAGGGACAGCAGAGGACAGTGTGGATAAATCATGCCAGAGTGAATCTGAATTTTCTTTTCTCATAGTGTTTGATTAATACTCATCCCCAGGAAGATACTCTAGGAGTCCTGCTGGAGAGGCTGTTTCTGATTATTTATTAGGGCCCATCTAGAGCTCTGGACATTAGGTAGGTCCAAAAGTAATCACAGCTTTGTACCTGTCTGTGCCATATTTTAGGATTAAATCAATCTTCCACCACAGTCTCACACCACCACCCCTGTCTCTCCCTTCCCACCTTCAGCAGCCATCCAAAAGGTCCCTTTGCAAGCAAGTAGCTGATGGAAACTTTCAAGGCCAACCAAAGAAGATAGTAGCTGTGCAGCTCTCAGGAAACCATAAGCTTTCAGCATCTCAAATACATTTTTCCAATTAAAATGCTTTCCTTCCCCATGCTCTTGGTCTTTATCTCAGTGTCCTTTTAAGTGAGAGATTAAACTGTGAAAGTGAAATTCAGCTGAAAAAGTGTAATTATCAAGGAGGATAGGGTCAAACAGCAAATGAAACAATGGAAATTAATCTGATATTTTTGGACAATGCAGTTTGATTGCAATTATATGAATGACAGTAAACTACGCATACAGGGCAGATTTTCCACCTATTTATTTAAACAAGAGCTACATTTATGATATCCCATAGAGGATAATAAATATTCAAGGACCTAAATTTTCATTAGTACACTAGCAAGTAAATTTTCAAAGTGATACACAGGGATTTAACTGCATGAGTCCCATTAATGTCACTACTTTGAAAATTTACTTCCCATGAACTTCTAGAGGATAGGGAAAATGAAAAAGACTGTCATAATTTTAAGAAGAAGACAGGGAAAAGCTTGTCATCACTTTGGCATTTTGGTACTTTAATCAGTAAAGAATAATTTAAATCACATCTTTAAAAGTAAGCTCCATTTTAAGCACAGACACAGATGGTGACATTCCATCAAGAGTTCCTGCTGCACATTATTAGACAATATACTAATAGGCCTTTTACTTTCTTGTAAATATTAACAGTAGACCAATCCTTCTTGCCTTCTGGGAAGAGTTTAATGGCAGCTCTTGGTCTTAAAATTAACAATCAGAGTCTTTATTTAGGATCTGGGATTTAAAAAGTCTGGCAGTGGGATTTTCTTATAATTTTAAATCTTCTGAGAGTTCAGTTCCTCTTGGCCAGTTATTAAGTTACGTTAATGTAACTAGAGAATTCTGTCTTTCTCTTATGAAAAAGAGAATTATTTATTTATTTGTGGGTGGCAGAATTTTAATTCAATATGCTTTCTTTTTTCTCTGAAATATGTTTAAAACAAATATTATGTTCATGCTGCATTTTCCTGTTGTATCTGTAACAGAACGTATAAGAGCAATCACACTTTAGTTAAATATTTATAGTTTTGGTTAAAGAATGAATCGGAGATTGTGGCGATTCATGCATTACTGCTAATTTTGGAGTTCATCAGGGAGGAACAAGAAAAACTCTGGGAGAAGCCCTTAAACTGAGGTTACAAATTTACAGACCAGAGAGGTTAAGAAGGGACTGTTCTAACCAGCCTTTGCTTTGTGTGGACACACTAGAGAAAAGATCCAAAGTGAATGGACATTCTAGGCCTGATTTCAGTATATGGACATGTGTGAAACTGCAAATTCACAGTTGCTGGTTATCTCCACAGAGCAAATAAAGAAGATGCAGGTAGTTCTAACACAGTTGTTTCTTTGCATTGGTTTCTGCTGTACAGAATGAGTGGCATTTTCTGTCGGGGTTGCTTTGCCTGTCAATATGAATGACGAGCTCCTAATGATTGAGCTATCACAACAAAAGATGCTGAAAGAAACTGATAATTGAAAAGCTTCAAGTCAACAGCCCTAAATGATAGATACATCGCAAAATTCAGAAGAAGCTTAAGTTTGTCAGGACAGAGCAGCTAATAAAGTGCACAGGCTTTAATTAAAAATGCCTACTATATCAATAACTTGGAGGGTGGCAAATTTTATATCTCTAATTAAAAAGGCTTCATAAGTGATCCAAGAAGTTACAGATGAATAAACATTGCATCTGTGTCGGGAAAGTAAAACAACAAACACCTGAAAGACCAGGATGTGATAAAGTCTAGCCTGCTGGGTTTTCTGAAGAGTCTCACTGATATGCTAAAATTCAGTGAGTGTCACTAAAGCAGTAGATAGCAAGCAGCTTATTCAATCTTCTGACAAGGTCCTGCACAGGAAATTAGTAAGGAAAGTAAATATTTGTGAACTAAAGTATTACTGGGGATCAAAAGTGTCTAAGAGACAAAAGAGAAAGACTAGAATTAAACTGTCAGTTTCTGCTGCAGGAAAACAGAGAGTGCCTCAAAATCCCATTCCTAAGACCAAGGTTTTTTCTGGCATAGTCATGGAGTAGCAAACTAAGCAGGTAAAAAATTTATTGTATAGGTTATGGAAGAGCAGAGTGGACTGTGAGGAACTCCAGGGAGACCAGACTCACAGCTCACAGAAGCCATCACTAGGTTCAATACTTTTGAAGCACAGAAAATATGCACCTGGGGAAAAAATATTTAGATTTCTCATATACTTTTAACAACATTAAGTAACTTTCCTCCTGCTTCAGGGAGGAAGAACGCAAATGGAAGGAAAGTGAGAGATGGCATATTGTGAGTTGATAAGTGAAAATAGCTCCTCAGAGTATTTTTTCGTAGACTGTGGAACTCTGCTCCTGCAAGACATCAAGACTTGAGAATTTAAAGAGATTCTGACTTGCATTTCACAATAACAAGAAATTAATACTTGTACAGATCTATAATGACTGTTTCTAAGAGAAGCATAGAGATGAAAGGGATTTAACCTTGTGTTGGCTTGCAACTTGCCTTTAAAGTAGTAAACCTCCTAGTAGCTGGGTTTTATATTCTTCACAGCGGTAACTAGTTCTGCAAACAGACTGTTTCTCAGTCCAAAAAATACTTTCTGTAATCTGATTCTTTTTCAACTTCTCTTCTGGTTCCTCAGACTCATATACCAGAATTGTTGAAGAGCGAGTGGCAAAGTCAAAAGAGTTCAGAGAGTAAGAGAGGCCTTAAGTTTTGGGTGGGTTTTTTTGCCTTTTTTACTGTCTAGCTAGAGGACACTCAGCATTCACCTTCACAAATACAACCACAACTGGGAAACTGAGCAAGTGGGGAGTGGAAGGAAAGTTAATTTTAAATTTTATTGCTGAAGCAATAAAAATATCATCAATGGATAATCATAAAATATTTGAAGGCAGGAACCAGTGAAAATAGGGGTGTCTAAACACGAGGTTTGAGGAGTAATGAAAGAGCAAATTATGACAGGGAAGGATCCAAGACTTGTCATCATCATCATGGCTAGGCTTTGCGAATGAAGATTTGAGAAGACTTGTCATAATGTATAATTAAAACGTCCCCAAGATAATGATAAATAGACAAATAGATTGGGAGAGGAAGATGAGTCTGGGCATGGATGAAATAAAGCCAGGAGAATCCAAGTATTTTAAATAATAGTTTATTGTCACATTTGTCTTTGGAACCTTGATTTATTTTATTTTCATGTACCTGAAGTCTCCTCTTCCTCCCTGAATCTTCTGTTTGGAGGTTGTGACAAGTGTGGAGGATACTTCAATTAGAGGAAAAATGAGGTACAAACCTGTGACTGTTTTTCTCCCTCACAGAGTGACTAGCACATTTTTGGAACCCAAATCTGGGGAAGATAAGAAAAATTAAATGATGTTTTTAATGTATGCAGAGAGAATCAGAACTGCCCTAGACAAAGGAAAATTTCCTAGCATTAATCTACACAGCAAAGAAGATTATTTTGCCAGTTTAGTTTCAAGTGCAAAATCTTTCATACACCTCCAGAGAGGCTCTTTACTGGCAGAACAGTAATATAAAGATTCTAATGTGTCAAATCAAAATGTCACTCCCCTCCCCCTTACACAAATTCATCTCTCCCCCTCTCTTTGGCTGCCTCCCTCTGCATGCTCCAAGTTTAATCTGCAGTTTGACTTCAAATGCAATAATTCACTAGCTCTATAATTGTAACTCTGAAGAGATTAATATCTTATATTGATCCCCTATTTCTTCATCTATCTTGACAGCATTTAGTAATTTTTAAGAAAAGGAAAAATGATTTGTTTCCAAAAGGATTCTGGTTTATTGCCTATTCATACAGCTGTTTGAACTCCTGTGTTCTCCTAAAAACCGTGTGGTAGAGCATGTAGAGTAAATATATGATTAGATTTATTGGTTACAGTTGAGAGCATATGGAAAAAGCTATAGTCTAGAATGAAAGCCTGCAGAAGTGTCTGTTGATTTGAAAAGACAGGCTTTATCTATTAAAAATAGCCTTTGCTCTGCACATGCATTTTGTGTCCCAGTTCAGTGGTTACATTTTACCGGCAATATGGATGTTTTCTACATCCTAAACTGTGATGGTGTTACTTATTTTCTTTTGAATGTGTTGCATGTCCTAACAGAACTGAATTATGTTTGGTTTACCAAACATTTCTTATCTTGGGTCATTTATGTGCTCATTAGATTAGGTTGTGGTTTTTTTGGTAACTTTTTTTTTTTTTTTTTTTTTTTTAAATAAGCACTTAGAATGGAAATGAAAAACTAATATGAAACAACAGGCTTCATTATATTCTTCAGGGTGTACAGAAATAGCTTACCTAAAAAAAATAAGGGACACCTGCAGATCCTTACGTAGGTTTGGCTTGAATATGCCAAAAAAATAGACACCATAGTGTGAAACTAGGAACTACACAAACCATTAAGGGAAAGCACTTCCTAAAAGAATTGCCTTGATTCTGTGAAATGCTCAGTACTTGCAAGTCCTATTTATTTAAATGAGACTTTATGCAACTCCTTGCAGTGTATCTAAGTCACATAAAATACAAAATGCTCTGTAGTTACATAGAATATATCTGCATTGCTTTTGTAAAATTACATATCTCAGCTATCAACGAAGAAAGACATTTAAAAGCACAAACATATACAACATAGATTTAAAATTTTCATACTGATGAATCCAGACTTGGAGAATTTAGGAATATATCAGTAGATGTAGGCATGCAAATAAAAGTGGTCACCACTTAATATAGTCTGCTAAATCTTTATCGAGATGGAAGAGAATATCCATTATTTGAATAAAAAAATGTCTTCACAATAAGGAAATATTTAGATTGCTATAATATCAATCAAGAACCAAATAACTTCTATGGAAAATGACAATATGCAATCTCACACTGCATTCAAAATTCTCTCAGCCACTCCATAAATAGCTTGTTCTATGTGCATTTAAAGTGAATTTCTTGAGCTCTACTGCACTGATTGTTAATACCAACCCCTTGACTATGTGTTTTGTACTAAATGAATCTACCCTTCAGTTGTTATATTGAGGCAATATGATTTTGCTTTAAAATTTATGCATAGAATATCTATGCATAATACTACTAGTTCAAGTTGTATGCAGAAAATGACATAATTTGAAATATCTTTGGTTTTGTAAATTTAAACTAGAAGCTTGCGAAGTTTTCTATTTAACATGATACTTGCAGAAAGATAGGAAAAACTACGCATGCTGTTGGCTGGCACAGGCTGTATCTGCATTAGCATTTTGGACCATTTTGCAGAGCAATTCAGGCACAGGAGAACTAGATTTTTTTTTTTTTTCCAGATGAAATTAAAAAGGAAATCCTGATTCAGGTGCAGATTTAATGCACTACAAACCCTAATGGGCTTTAACCAGTGATATTGGCTCAGGACATTTCCAAACCACATACAATTCTGCAGACCAAGCTAAATGTAGCCTGAAGTAAAATGTGAAAATTGCATATAGTATTGTGGCTCCAGCATCAAATGCTTTGATCTAATGCTGTGCTCCTACTGAGTTACCCACTTGTTAATGTAGGCACAGCCTTATACTTCCTTTCAGATCATCAATGGTGTCCCTATTAAGGCCAGAAGCATAGATCAAATGCAAATAACAGACTTAGAATTAATCAAAAACCTTTATAGTTTTAGTCACCTTTTTCTTTTCATTAAAACTTCATGGAAGCAGGGCCAGCTATAATTAATGAAGAAGTCTTTTCTCAGCCAGGATTATTCTGAGGTATAAGCCTGATTGCTTTTTGCTGATTCTTTGACTCATTTCGTGTTAGTTACATGGAGTCAACATCAAAAAATTAACTGTTATTCCTTTCCATTGAAAAACTGAACTACTGAGATGAGAAAGTATAGGTTATCCAGACCATTCAGTGAAGCTTTTTATCACTAAAAGAAAGAAGGGAAGGTGGTTTTAGGAAAGTTAATATGAATTTTGCTATTGTTCCCATATTGCAGTCTTAAATGTGAATGACAAAACTAAGCACAGAAACTTGTCAATGCAACAGTAAGCCAAGAACCTTTTCTGTAGAAGCCAATTGGTAATACAAAATAAGAGAAAAATAAAGACGTCCTGAGGCAGTAAATCAGTTTTTTCTGGGTGTTTCTTTTATGTACAGATCATTTCCAGTGTCAGTACACAAGGCTTTTAAACATTAAAATACTGCAACCCCCATTAAACAACATTATTGTGTATATTTTCAAAAGACAAATGCCTGGACAATGAAAGCCTGACACTTTCTTTCTAATTTCACTTTGTGTGACTCGGTGAGATGATATGAACTGGGAAACTAAATTTTACATATTCTAATAGTGACTAGCTCAGGTGTAAGAATATATTACTTACTTCTATTCACAAATAATTTATACAGGCTGTAATCCAGCATGACACCCGTGGTTAGTGGATGAGTATGCTATTAATCAAGAGAAAGAGTTGACAATTTCTCAATTTTTAAAAAATAGAAGTACTGCCATCCCACTGAAGCCAGTAATTCAGCACTGATGCTTTATAAGACATCTTCAATTAACATATTCTGTAAATCTTGATCACATAATTACAATCTGTATTTTTCTTTTTTTTTTTTTTTAGCCTCTACTCTCCATTGGCAGTTTTCACTCTCTCTCTTTTCCAGGTGTGTGTGTAGAACACCACAAGCACTTTTGCAGTTTGAGTTCTATTGATGCAGGTTTCACTTCCTTGTCCTTTCCACCTTAGATGTGTCCACCTTGGCTTCTGGCAGCTAGAATCAAAGTTTCTCACCTAGCCCTATGCCTCTGTGACTTATCCTGCCTTCCTGTAAACTTTATAGCTACACATTGCATTGCTCCATTGATTTATATCCTCCTGTTGTATTTCTGCAGGAGCCATCATATCAAGTCTCCTTTCCTTTCCTGTGCACTGTACCACATCTGTCTTTCATTTCAGAAGTTTCACACTGCTGAGAAAGCATTTGAGGCTATTTTTGGCCAGCTGCCCACTATGCTTCCAGAGGACACATTTGTTTTAAAAAAACTAAAATATCCTAAGTACTGAAGTCATACAGAAACTGCAGAAATTTCAGAAATAACAAATACCATTTCACTTGTTATTGTACAGAAAACAAAGTGCAAAATGTGAGGCCTGTGTTTTATATCTCAGAGTTCTGGGAATTTGGTAGCAATCCTGGAATGCTTTACAAACTTACACGGTAGCTGAGTGAGGAGACTGGATAGGCATGTTGAGAGACCCTTTAGAGCCGAATTGAGGTGCACTGCAAAAAAAAAAAAGACAAAAAAAAATTTTCGTGCCATGGGCATAAGAAGCAGTGGTATTTAGTGTAAACATAATGACACTGAGTCAGAAAACCGAAATTATCCTCCTAATCTTGCTCAGTAGTTTTGATAAAATTATTTCTTTGCCTCTCCTTGTTTTCAGCACTATGTAAGTTCTGGTTAATACCAGTAAAAGGCAGGAATAGTAGCAAGATTCCTGAAATACAGTAGGAGGGGAATATATTTTACTTTCTTCAATACAGGGAGAGAAAATAATCTGATTGAACTCCATGGTTCTCCACTTCAGAGAAAGAACTCAAAAAAAATTTCTAAAAAACCTCTGAAATAAATCCTGTAAAACTGTAATGCAAATGGTTAAGAAGTATTTAAGGGTATTAGATGCATATTTTTAGATGGCCTTTTACATAAAAAGAGAAAAAAGATTTTATCTATTTTTTTAAATTAAAGTAACCTAATCATATAATTACGTGCAAGGAAATGTGTCATAGGTATTGACTAGAAAAAAATTGCTGAATGAGAGCCACTCCAGATTAAAGTCTCCCTTTTCACCAGACAGTTCCCTCTCAAAACTCTGCCTTTCTTTTGCAGCTTTGCCTATGCAGGCTGCAGGCCACAGAGGTAAGTAGTGAAATTGTAAAATATACCTCCCTTATGTAAGAATCATTCACGTTCTAAACCTTTAGGGGGATGCACTGAGGCTTAATCTAAGTCCCAGCAGCCAAACATATTGTCAGATCTGCTGTCAGGATCACCTGCAAGTAAACTGATAGCTCATTTTCTGAAGCAGCTTCTAAGGTGACCCTCAGGTTTTCTAGTTGTTGGGGTTTTTTTCAGGATTTTAAGGAACCCATTTTCTCTGCTTCTCTTGAATGGCATGATCAGAGATGCAACACAGAGGCAAACAGTTATGGGCCTGATTCTAAGTTATATTTTACAGGTAATTCTGATATTTTGACAGCTAGCACATCTACCATTATGATATCAGAGTGACAGTTGCAAACTGTATGTGAATACACATACTTCAACAAAGAGCAATGAAGCCAAAGATTAGTAATTATAGCTGGGGGTATTCAATACCTCTTTAAATAGTTGCAGAGATCTCTGGACTTCCCTAAGTCCTGCATTTGAGGGACAATCACAGTCAAAGCTGATGAATTATATGCAAGCTGAAACACACGGAATATTTTATATATCACTCAATCAAGTGAGGAAAAAGAAAAAAAAGGAAAAAAAGAAAAGTGTGTTGTTTCTCACTTTGCTGGAACAGAAAGGTTTTGCAAATTCTGCATCCACCATCAAACAAAAGATGAAAACACTTTCTAGCCATTCTCACTGTAATTAAAACACTCTAGGTCACCCTTCTATGAGGGCAGACATTTTGTGCTTATTCTTGTATGTGAAAAAACAGCATATGGCACTGGAGGTTATAAACTGATTTTTTTTCATCTTTAGACCAAGTGAAGCCACACATCAATTGAAAAGGCAACAGACCAACCAGAAACAGATAGCTGAGAAAGTGTCTCCAAAGCAGGAGCTGTTAGGGCATGACCTCCAAAGACAAGAATAAATCCATAGGAGGGTGAATACAAAGTGCTATGACCTGTAGGTCCAGAACATAAATCACAGCCATACTAGACCTTTCTTGAAACCAGTGAGCTGTGGCCAGTGGAGTCAAATTGTTTTCTTTGCTCTGTAAAGGTTAGTAATGGAGCAAAACTGAAGGAGGATGAAGTTAAAAGAATTGGATGCTTTGAGATTAAATTTCCAAAGCTGTTTATTTATTTAAAGGAATTTGCCAGAGTGGCTTACTGCTTTTCTGCTGTTTTAAGCTGAACAAAATTTGCCTCCCATCTCAAGGTAAGAAAACTACCTTGCCAACTTAGGGGATCGTGGGACTAACACCCTTAGAAAGCTCTCTCTAATTGTTAGGAAGACTTTTCTTTTTGCTGCTTACTTCTGCCCATTAGTGAAACAAAACTTACACACAAAAAAATCCCTTTGAAATTTTGGAAGCTTCAAAGTTTTCACAATTGTTTGGAAAGCAGCAAGAACAACAGAGTAAAGCAGAATAAAAAAGTTTTTCTTATATATCAGTCAGCAAAGAAAAGACTATCTTTAGGGCTCCCAGTTTCCTGCCACTGTGGCAATTTTATAATTCCAGTGAGACAGCAAATACAACAACATGGTAAAATTGGCTTTGTTGCAGCAGTGTGTGCATGAGAGAGTTTCTCTCCCTGAATTCAGGAGACTCAAGGGACGCTCTCAGATGCCAAAAGTACGTGCACTGTAGGTTTCCTTAACTTTTAACTCTAAATCATGGGGCCTCCTGCTGCAGTTTTGCCAATCCTGGTGCCCCTGCAGGGCTTGCCTTCTGCCTTCAGGTAGTCTGGCTCCCAGCTGAGGTTTGCTGATGATATCTAAGAGCTGAAGGGAGATGCTGAAAGTGCTGGCAGAGTAATATGTGTAGCTGGGCTACACAAGACTGTGGGGAAAGGGCTGAACACACAGATACCTTCATGGAGATTTTCCATATAGAATCATAAAATCACAGAATCAGATGGGTTGGAAAGGACCTCTGAGATCATCAAGTCCAACCCTTGATCCACTACCACCAGTTACCAGACCACGGCACTGAGTGCCACTTCCAGTCTCTTCTGAAATACCTCCAGAGATAGAGAATCCACCACCTCGACTCAAGCAAGAACAAAAAGAGACAGTTCTGATTTCCACAGTATTAGGAAGGAAAATACAAAGCAGATGGGATTATTCCCTTCCCTTCCCTTCCCTTCCCTTCCCTTCCCTTCCCTTCCCTTCCCTTCCCTTCCCTTCCCTTCCCTTCC
>NW_020955194.1:4695201-4747244 GCF_003031625.1 Empidonax traillii | reverse complement strand
CCTTCCCTTCCCTTCCCTTCCCTTCCCTTCCCTTCCTTCTTCCTCATTTCTGAGCTTTTCTGTAGGCAGGGCAGAGGAAAGAAAGGTCCTGAAGAACATCACAGGCCAAACAAAACAGTGGTGCTGTGCAATGAGTCCAACTTGTCATTTCCATTGCAAGAATTGACTCTGAATTTCCACAGCCCACGACACTGGCCAAGCCACACTGTCTGAATGTCAGTCCATGATCTGTTCTTCTCCCTGCCTGTCAGCTGAGGGATCCTCCAGCCATCTGGTTTGACTGTCCCAGTCCATGGTGACTGCATGTCCTACAGCCACTACTGAGATGACAACTTATTTATGCATACATATGATTTTGCTTTAAACCATCTAGCACTGGCACTGATAGAAGAGGAGAAACGACTGCAGTGTGGGCATTCCCTAGATTAGATTAGATTAGATTTACTTTAACAGACACAGTTTGCTGCTATATGTCTGTCAGACCCCCCCGCCAAAGGCTCGTTGGACAGACACTCCCTACTGCCTTTGAAAAATGAGCCTTTGGAATTTTTATAAGCATTTTATCCCTTCGGAGAGCACCACAACATAATAGAAATAATAAATAAAAATACACTTATAAAATGTAATAAGGAAACATAAGCATTACTTTAACCCAGTTGTTATTTAGTCATTCTGCCATTATTACTCCAGAAAAATAAGATTGTAATTCCACCAGGTGAGTCACTGAAAGCTCACTTCCATAATAAATCACTTTGGCACATGATGTCTGAAGAAAGCTTAGCATTCCACAAATTCTGAAATGTATGTGCCAGCTATCACTTGAATAGCATCTGGGATTTATTTTGAATAGAGGCAGCCAGAGACTTACATTGGCAAGAACAGCTGCAGAAAAATTTTAGACCTTGACCTTCAACACTGATGAGGAGACAAAGCTCTTTTCTGTAGTATTTGCTCTGAATGCTGTTTGTCTTTGTACTTAGCTGCTACCTCCAGCTATTCCTTCTGTTTTCTCATGTCAATCCTCACACATTTTCTCCATTTATCTCTTCGTACTCTTTTCCCCTATATCCCATCTCTTTCCTTCTTTGTTTTGCTTGTTTGGTGGTTTGTTTGTTTTGGTGTTTTTTTTTTTTTTTTTTTTTTTTTGTTTTTTTTTTTTTTTTTTTTTTTTTTTTTTTTTTTTTTTTTTTCAGCTAAATCGTTGGCTTTTTCTTCTTCTCATTTGAATTAAAAAAAAGAATTCACACTGGCAGTTGCACAGTAACACCCTGCATGTGTATTACAGTTCTTACTATCCTTAGAGCATAAGCTACTGGGAACTTGAACTATCTTCCTATATTTCTCTGTATTATATAGGGCTGGGATCAGGGCTTACAGTGTCAGGGGTAATAAAAGCATATGCTGCAGCTTTTCAGACACCAATAAGATAAAACCAATTTTCACAAGTTCCAGTACATTTAACTAGGTATTACCTGTGCCTATGTACAACTAAGAAGTAGAATAACAGAGACTAAATGGCAGCTTTCAGTAGAGCCTTTGGATATTTGCCTATAGCAAAGGAACATTTTATCCTGTATATTGATATATGAAATCATTATGTACTTTAAAATAATTTGCCATTCCATTAACATTCTTTTTTTATTCACCTTAACTCATCCGGCTTGCTGACCTCCTACTGGCTAGTGAACCTGTCCTGAGTGTAGATATGGAGACATTCATAGTTCTCATTGCTTTACTGCAGTTTCTTATAAGCCTCTAAATATATAGTATTCTAAAAGTTTTTGTTTCTATGTGTCAAATTCTGGTTGTCATTAAGACAACAAGATGACACAGTGATTTTTCACAGTAATCACTATATCACAGGAAGTTTTCAGACACTTCAGAAAAATGATTTCCAGACCTCTGTTCTGTTACCTAACATCTCTGCTGGGGGTTGGCATCAGCCCAAGCAGCACTTTGGAGCTTCATCTAATACAGGTGCTTGTTTGCACTCCATGATCTCCATGTCCATCAGCTTAGGTCTCACTGCATGGGAGGCTTGGATCAGCTGTAGCAGCAAAGAGGGGGAAGGCTTAAACTGAGAACAGGAGCACTGCTCAGGGACTGTACACATCCAGCTTTTACTTAACAGCCTTCCCAAGCCTTACTCACTAATAGCAGTTTAGAAATGTGTTATGTCATTACTATTACAGATGTCCTTCCTGCATATTTGTGGTGAGACCACTCAGCATTGCCAGCACCGGGCTGAAGGACCCGCAGCTTGTCTGTAAATTACCATTAATAGAGAATCAGGTGCCTCTTAGTCCCGCTCCCACAGGGATTGTACCTGTGGATATTTTTCAAAGATATTCCACAGTCAAGAAGTGTTGGTGGTGGCAGTGGTTTAGGCTGGCCCCACAGGCAGGCAGGGATACCTGGAAGCAGAGCCCAGTGGTTGGAGGAGGTACACCCATGCTGGCTGTGCAAGCCAGCACCAAGTGTTCCAAAGCACAGGCTGTGTTTGTCACGCCAGCCTGGCACCCCAGCTGTGACCTGCAGGCTCACCTGCACCGATGTGCCAGGGACAGCTGCCACATCTAACCTCCAAAGTGTCATTAGGAGACTGTAGAGTGACAGACAAATGAGACAAAGCCTTTGTTCTGAATAAATTAGAGAATCGCCCGAGAAGGTGGTTTTGAGACGCAATGGCAAACAGTGAATCCACTGAAAGAAAGGAATAGCATTGGGGCATTTTTGTTGAAGCACAAAATATTTTTATGTACGTTTTTACAGTTTGAATAATTTAGGATTGCAAACCCCTTAGAACTTGCCTTATTCCAATACGTTGTCAAGATTATCTTCATTACACAGTGGTTTACCACAAAAGCTGTAGCTTTGATTGAAAAAGGATATTATAGCAGCCAGAAGCCCCCTGAATTATATGTGCCCATAAAAATCACTTGCAATACTTCTTACTGCATTTTTCTTGCATTTAAACTCTCTGTCAGTTTTTGACATCTCAAAAGTCAGGTACTGCTTTAAGATGCACCAAGTATGGAAAGGAAAAATCAGCATTGTGCTATGCTCCAGATATTTAAAATATTTACTGTTAAAAAAAGTTTGTAAATTTGAAGAAACGGTGATCTGGAAAATTGTTCTTAGCACCAAGCAATTGAGTATACACTGAATACCAGTATGCGGGCATATAGGTCAGCTGCACAGAGTTTAAAGGCCTGGCATGCCACATAATTTTTAAAACTCTTTCTCAGTTGACCCTTAAGGGTGTGAGGAAATGTCCTTCAGTATAGTTCCCTGGAAACTGCTAGGAGATTGTGCCTTCTTTAATGCTTAAGAGGCTATTGACTAATATGTGACTCATAAATCCATTTCTGGTGCTGACTCGCAGAGAGGGATATGTGGACTGATCGTGGCCTTGCATATATTTTCCAGATGCAGAACTATCAGCTCATCCACATCTCCATCCATCTCAACAAACACCATCATGAGCAGAACAGGCAGTTGCCCTCTGAGGCTTCGCCTTCTGGGAAGATAGGGCTGGCACAGAATGCAGACTGGAAGAGAAAATAGCACCAACTGTACACAAAAGGGGGCAAGAGAAAGTGGTCTAGGAAAGAGGAGAAAAGGAAGGAGAAATGAAGGAGCCGTGAGATGTATGTTCAAGATGTGTACAGAGGGCAGGTGCATGAGTGAGAGGCTTACAAAATGCTGAGATTTTTATTGCCAGTAGTTCTTAGTCACAAGATACTTGAAAAAATCCATCATTGCCTTGATTCAATTTTCTTGATTCACAGCATCAAGGAGAAGCTCGGGTTTTTCCTGAGTCCTGACAACCCCATTTTATAAACAGGGAAGCCTGTGCAGTGACAGTACAATCTGCACGCATTTCAAGTTTCATGTTCAATTTTCACAAAACAAAAAAGGCTTCTTAGGCTTTTACAAATAATAGAAAAAACCTTACATGTTTGCAGGTGTGTGTGCCCACACAGACACAAAGAATTTTTCGAATGTTTTGCACAAGCAACAGGAATGTTACAGGCAAGAAAAGCTGGCTTGTGGGAACTGGGATTACTCACTGAGGAAAAGAAAAAAAAAATAGAAGAAAAGAGCCTGACTTACATGCCTATAGAGCAATTACAGGAAAATGCTTGTACTTTAGCTACTATCCTCTCCAAACCTTACTCCCTAACAGCAATTTAGGAATTTATGATTTCATTATTATTATGGTTGTTCATCCTGCATACTTCAGTAACCTACAGTGCATTACTATGGGTCTCCATAAATAAACTTCTGTCTTTTATATGCAACACCCCCCCACACCATGCATTGCACGTTCTATTCCAAATTGTGCAAATTCATAGGTGTTTAAACTTCTGCAATGCATAGGAGTTTAGCAGATTTACAGTGCAGTAAAAAAAAAAAAAAGTCAAGAGCAAACCACCAATCTGTTCAAAACTAGACAGCCAAGAAAACGTGTATACTTCCCAGGATATTGAATATGCACAGCACTTTTGCTTAGCCACTGACTTCCTAGCTTCATATCTATCTTTCCTCTTCATGCTACCCAAAATCATATTTGAAAATGGTAATACAAACAATGCTGAAAATAAAACATCTTGCAAATGGTTATGGTTTGGAATCCTCCATACTTTTCTTTCCAAACATTAGCAGTGTGCAGTCGCAGTGAGACAGATGGAGGAATGAAGACTAGTGAAGAACAGAAAACACCAAGTTTTCACATAGCAAGGAATGATTAGGCCGCTGTCCCTGGTGTGAAAACCACCAAAGAAACTCTCTGTCCAGCAGACTAAAGCAGTTTCTTTTACAGGGGTATAGGAACAATGGTGGGATGCAGGGGAAAGAGAATTTTGGGATGGAGCAAATGAGACATTTAGGATCCTGCAATATCTATTGGATCCTTAGGGAAGGCAGGATGCTAAAAGGAGAGATCAGGAAAGAACAAGCATAAGAAAATATATGAGGAGGGAAGATAAAAGTGTGCAGTTACATGTAGGCAGGCAGCTGATCAGTTTATTCAACAAAGCATTATGCTTGATGGCTACAGTCTGTTCTATTTTCCTATTCAATCCTAGTTCTGACTCAGTGTTGGGTGAGCATGCACCCCATTCAGAGCAGGTGGAGGTGCAGACTGTCAGGGACCTTGATGTGGGGAAGGACAATGGTGGGACACAAGCTCAGGGAGAGCATGTTTGGGGTGGGGCACAGGACAGGCCCAGCCACTGCAACCACCCACAGTCTGTGCACGTGTGCAAAGAGCTAGCTAACTCCAGGTCAGAGTAGCAGGCAAGTAGGAAAGAGAAGAGCTATGAAAGTGTTTTTTTCCTTCCCTGAGGATGAGGATCAGGTTTGGGAGTGGCTGGAGCTGAGATCTGGGATGAAGCGAGTAACCTCAGCTTTGCCACAGGAAGGGGGGCATCTCCTCGGACCCACAGTCCACCAGGTCCATTTACCACAGACTCTACAGCAGTTAAGCTGTTTAGTGATCTTCATCAGTCATCATGGATCAGTTAGGGACACAGGGTTGTATCATACCTAATTGCTCACCCTGCAGTGGCTGGACATCATCACTTTGCTCCTACTTTCCTGTTGTACAGCAACAACAGGTTTAGGAAGGCTGTTCCGAATGCCATGCCAGCAGTGCTGTTTATCTTGTCGCCCAGTCCCATGTCAGTTCTTTCAGGCCCACAGCACAGGTGTTGAAGAGAGAGACTGAAGCACAGGACAGTCAAGCTATCACATGACTGTGATGGAATTAACTGAAGGTCATTACTGCAATGCTGAAGAAGAACAAACTTGCCGGCATGAGAAAGCAATCAAAACAGGAAGTCAAGTCTAATACTCCCTGTCTTTTGTTAACTGACTTCAAGTTCTAATACATTTCTTCAGCTTTTCTTCTATGAAAAAGAACATTTTTCATGTAGCAATATAATCTCAGCTTCAGAAGTACAGCGTATCCAGAGGATATTTATTTTTCTTAATTCAATGTGAAGTCCAAAGACTCCCGAGATATAAAATCAAGGTATACATTTTTATAAAATTTACAGAGCAGAAGAAAAAAAAAAACCACACACACATGCATTATATATATATGATATTAAATTGTCCTAGTACACTAATCATAAGATTTTAGCTCCAATCAATTCACCACTTCCGTTGCCATTAAAGAAGCCCAGACCAAAAAATGAAATTTGCCAAGCATCCAGAAGGTGAACTACTTTGGACAGTGGTAGTGCAAAGGGAAGGAAGCAAGTTTCAGAGATGATCTTACATCCTTGAAAATAGTATTTTCAAATTTGATTAAGTAGCCATTAGGGTGAGTGCCTCTGTCAATTTCAATCATTATGGTAAACTGCAGGAATACCACTGAACTTGGAGGAATCCAGGATTTAAAGCAATTCCTAATGCTCTGGAGAACATTGGACATCTGGAAAGGACTATACAACAACCTTATTTCCATTAAGTATTAATGGTTCTGGTCAGTCGTATCTAAAAAAGAAAAATCTGACTATTGCCTTGCATCACGTGATACTCACACAGCACGATGTAACAGAAGAGTTAGCATCCTAGCAACTTCTCCGCTTTCATTTAAATGCATATAAAGTGGAGGCCAAGCTGAGAAAAGGATTTCTCTAACAGCAAGACTCTGACAGACTCATAAATGTGACTCACGGGTAGCAGTGCTTCTGGGCCTGTCTGCAAGCACAAATGGCTTGTTTGCATGCTCTATCCATCTCAGTGGAGGGACATCCAAGGCTAAGCACGAGTGTAAGACAGAAGGTGAGACTGGAAACTGCTATTCAGAAACAGGGGAGGAAAGGCAGATTGTACAGTGCCAGGAGGGAACAGAAAGGATTGACTAGACTCCTACAATAACTACTTATACAACAAAATGTTCTCATGCTTGGTCTCTCACAACCTCTCCCTGTCCATAAAACAAAATTTTTAAGATGAAGAACTGTAACTCTGCCCATTGCTCCTGCTCTGTGTGAGGACAAGAAGGAAACTGAAGGCTTTGTGCAGAGTGAGTGGCCATCCACAACAGTTACCGTGTGCACAGCACAACTGGAGCTTTTTTCTGTCCAAGGTGACAAAAGCAAGCAGGAAGATGTAAAATTCTACTCTAGGATTCAGTCATGGACATTGGTTTTACTAATTTTTGTTACTGATTACCTTATAGAACATAGATCAGGACCTCATTGCACTAGACTGTTGTACAGTCATGGAACAAAAAGACATTATCCATCCCCCAGATCTTGCAGGAGATAACAGATGGATTAAGGCAGAGGAAGTCTACAAGTCTTACTAGCAAAAATTTGGATAATATTAGTCAAAACGAGAAACTGTGGTCAGCAATCTTACATACTTCTGATGACTCTGGACTGGAAATCTCTTCACTCTCCACATTGTAAACATCAAACTCCAAGCTGGCCCATCAACAGTTTGAATACATCAGAGATCATCAGGGACTGACATAAATATTAAAATTCTTCATTATAATAATTTTCCTCCATTATTAAGAAAGATCAGGAGAGCAAAATTGGAGCAGTATTAAATGAATACATTCATACAATTTATTAGTCAGTGTAATAAGTTTACAACCTAATCTATTCCAAAAATAATCTCACCTAAATAAACATAATTAAAACCACCCAAGCTGACATATGTCGGGACAAAGTAGATGTTAGTAGATAACTACTGCTGATTGTGAATCATAGAGCAAGAACGGAAATGAAACTTTTTGTTAACTTTAAGAGGTGTCAGGCCTACTTCTGATTCTAATCTAGATTATATTATACTTGCATTTTAATGAACTCAGCTAACAAACAGACATGCTAACAGGCAGCAGTTCACAGAAGCAATGCAATTTAATCTTTTTGCTTTTTGTTTTCCATACTCTGCTGAACATCTGTGAAGGAAAGAAAAAGACAGGGAAAAAATGTTAGTTTCATTTGCCACATGGCTACAGAAGCACCTCATACTATGCCTTCCAGGAAGACCTGTATTTCTTTTCTTCCCAAAGCCTGATCTTGCTGATTAAATTTCTGAAAGAATCCAGGACCCATAACCCAGCACAAGGCTGAGAGGCAAGTAACCAATAGGCAACTGCTTTTTCTCTCTCTCTACTAAAAGGAAATCAACATTTCATTTGTTAAGGAAACAGTCTCCTTGAAACTAAATTACGTGCCAGTTTTTCAATTCATACGAAGCAAGACAGCAGACCTCCTTGCAGTGTTTCGTTTTCTACAGCCAGTTGACAGCTCACCTCTTGCATGTCCTTTGGAAGCTGCTTGGTGATCCAGCCAGCGCAAGTTTAGAGCTTCTGAAAGCTAACACGAGAGTGGAAGGAGTCACACAGCCAATACCCAAGGGCCTCCCACACTCTGGGAATGCCCAAACTGAAGCCTGGGAAGGTGTCGCAGCTGTCAGAGCTGCAGCCTGCTCTGCATGGTGCCCTGAATAAAACAGGGTTACCAGGAAAGACCACAGGTAAGACCAAAGATCAAACTGGTATAGCCCCTGCAGCATCCTGAACTTTGGATAGTTACTGCAGGTGTCAGGGTGCAGCTGCAGTACTGGCTGCACTACTTTTCGAAGATAGCTCTGATCTGAAGTGTCTGCTACTTGTGCAGAAAACAGAGAGGATCATAACAGCTCCTTTGCTTTCACCAAGCACTTCTGAACTTGTACGCTATCATCCTCAGGAAGAAACACAGAGCAGATCTGTTGGTACTAATAACTCAGCACTAGTCTGACTGGCAGCTTCTCAAAACGCTCAGGTCAAAAAGACCACTGAACCTCACTTTGCACCCAGAAGTTAATTTTTCAGCTCATTCCCCATGACTCTAAAAAGCTGTACAGTGCACTCATAATGAAATCTTATATTTTATGTTGATATGGCTGAAATACAAGTAGGACACTACTGAGAGTGTAGTATATGGAAACTCCAGTATTTGGTTTTCTGGAGAGACCAGAATGTCAGAAGCTATCAGCTATACTAAGTATCAGGAAGGGAGGGAATACTGAGCTCATAATAATTTTTGATACGCAAGCTAAATGTTTTATAATACTGCTGGTATTTTAGCAATGTTCTGAGAATTCATTTCAATATGGGGATTTAATAATTGTACATGCACATTAATAAAGCAGAAGCTTGTAAAATAACAATTCACTGTGTATACGACTTGTTGCAAGCACTGTGTCTGCCTTTAGTGTGTTAAATAAATATAATTTTAACAACCTACCTGAATTTCTGAGCCAGCTGTGACTGACCTGTCACATTGACTGCACAGATTCTGGACCCAGCATTTTGTTTTGCATCATCCCCACTACCAAAGTTTGTGCAGTAGAGATCCCAACATATATAAAACAGTGGGCATAAATATTTCATAATTCTTAAAGATCACTAAGCCTTTATTAACAAAAAGCCAATCCTGCTTTTTTTCTTTCTGCATTTATTGTTTCCTGTTCAACCCTAGTAAAATTTAGGAAGTGTTTGCTTAGTTACTAGTAGTGTCCATATCAAGTACTTATTACACAACTAAAAGTGCCATTTTGACAACTTTAATTTTATTAGCTCTGCCTTGCCAACAAAACACTGCTAGCCTAAAGAAGTTTTGATTCCCATCTTGTACTTTAACCCTGTCAAAGAAGAAACAATTTGCAAGTTGTACAAGCCCATTGTCGTGCTCTTCCCTCCTTCCCAATTCATCATGAAGATACACTAGTTGTTATTATTCATATAGTGAAATGGAATGTGTTTAGGTTTGAATGAAAACTACAGCAGTGCCTGACTTCCAGCAGAACAGAAATAACAGAGAATTTGAGTTTCTTTCTCTGTAGTTCTTTCCTTGATCAAGCCTAACCACATTTTTCTTGTATCTACAAATCTCTTAGGTAGATAGATGGCACTTAATGGCCTGCCTTGAGACATGATTTTTAATCTTCAGTGGGAGAGACCAGAAAATCCACAAAAGAAAAAAAAATCCAAAATTGATTTATAGATTACACTTCTCTTCATAACCCCAGTAGAGGAGGAAATACATTTTTTGGATTGTAAGGAATTTAAATGAGCATAGCTTTATGATGGATTCTAAACTATGCATGAATGGATGAGGTAAAAATGCATTTAGCAAGCTGGTGTACTCTTATTCTTACCCAGGCTGGCAGTTCAAAGGAGGCTGCTTTAGTTATTCTAATTCAAGGCTATAATGTCTGCAAAAAGCTGCAGAGTAAACATAGATAATAAATTTTGAAAATAATTAAAGGATACTTAAATTATAACTCTTTCTTAAAGGTTCAAGTGATTAGCTTCAGATTCAAGTCACATGTGTTAAAAATCATTTAACTTGATGTATTAAAAAAATAAAAATAAGGAAGTGAAAACATCATGTAAATAGCTAAAAAGATAATTGAAGGCCAGTCATAACCCACATTCTCTTTTTTTTTTTTTTTAAATTAAGAAGAGTGTTTAAAATCTTTGAAAGACTGTTCATCAAGAGTTCAGTAATCTACAAACTAAAGAAAATATTTGTTTGACCACTGTATAACCCTTTGTAATCAATTGTTAAAAGGTGAACAGAATATGCTGTTCAAAAACAACAGTAAAAACTGTTTTTACAAAGGGCTCAAATGAAGCATTTTAGCATTTCTAAAATGAGCCATCTGTATGGATTTGAACAGCCCAACCAACTATCCTTACCAATGGCTTCTTCCCCCTCATTAGGCACACGCCTTTTCTTGGCTTTCAATATCATACGAAAAAATTAAAGAGAAAACAATATGGTAGAGAGTGAAACTGATGTAGAGGAAGGGTGAACCATGGCATGGTCTGTACCAAAAAGCAGGAACACATCTAATCCAGAGCCAGCTCATCTGCCCCTCTGGAACTCAGGTATCAAAACCTTCTGCCCATTTCAAAAGCAAAAGATTAAAGCACACATCCCTGCCTTCTGGACTGGCAAAGAGACCCACAAGCAATGCAAATTCATGCAGAGAATGTTATACCCACCAGTTCTTCACCTGTGCAGCAATACTCACTCTACTTACCCAAATTCTGTCAGTTCTAGCCAATAACAATATCCAGCTACAATTTTTAGGTAAAAGAGTACCAATGAACATATTCATAAAGAAAATTAAAGCTCATCTGACTCTTCCAGGTTGAGAACAATTTGCATTCAGTTTTAGCTTTGGAAAGTAAAAATAATGATGTAGATAATTTCTTCCTATTCAATAGCAGCAGTGGATATTTTTATACTGTTGGACATTTCTGCAGCATTTAGAAACACTATTTCAGGGTGACCTAGTGTTATCTGATACAGAGAAAAAGAATCCATGCATAATGTATCAGAATGTTTTTTCAGGAGCATACAAAAGAAGCAGTCACAGCCAGATGTACCTTCAGTGTTATAGTTTTACTTCATGGGTTATAAAAGTACTTCCTCAGGAGAGGGGAAGAACTGATGACACTCTGTGAGCCTAGCCAGAAATAAAGGATTAAAGTAAACATCTACTGGGTATTATACAGCTCTGCCAATGCACTGCTGTGTAAAATCATCCCACTGTTACCAAGACTATTTTCTTTATATGTGGAGTTCATAAATGAAAACCAGGTTACTGAAGCTGGACACAAGGAAAAAGTCTCATAGCTCAAGGGAAACTTTAAAGAAGCCATAGTCCTTCCTGTTTGAAAATACGTGCCATGTGAAGTCATTTTTTTTCTGCAGTTAGAAAAACTGTAAAAGGTTCTCACTAATACCAAATTCTGGTGTGGTTACAGAGCCCTTTCTATCCTAAAAAAACACAGCTGGCTTTATTGATGCATTTCAGTATCACTTTTCAGTGATAAACTTGACCATGAATGTATTCGAAAATTACATGAACATGAACATACTAAACCTGTCCTAATTATCTTTTCATTAACTAACACTTGCCATTCTTCAAATATACAGGAGTCTAGGACACACATGAAGGTCCAAGTTGAATAATCTATTTAATAACCTTATACTGGCACAGCTGTACTTTTTATTATTAAGTAATATGCTAGAGTTTATCATAATGTAGAGAGCAGAGTCTGAGACTGCCAAATCAATTTCTGCAGGAACTGTAAAATCAAAGATGTAAAGTTTGTGATATTGCTCAACATATGTTAGATGTTCTCATCTAATACCCTGAAAAGAACCTGCTTACAAAAACAAGGCATTCTCTGAATATTCTGAGGGGACATGAGAAATAGGATGATGGAAATATGAGCAGTGTGTGGGAAATCTGTAAACACAGATCCACCACTGGCATGCACAGTGTTAGTGAAAGTACTGTATGGATGAGCAGAATAAAAATTTATGTACAGTGTTGTCAACAGGAAAGTGAAAACTTTATTTTAATACAGATTTATTGCTAGTACAACTAGGATTTTCATGCAGGGTTATTGCTAATAATGTTACATAGAGATTTTAGGTTCCCTTTCCTGTTATAATGTTATCAACCATAAAAGGAAGGTAATTATTCAGTATCCCTCCAATATAACTCCAAGTTGTTTTCCATAAAATTAGGCTGATTTTACATATATCTATATCACAATAAAATTTTTATTAATTACACATGCATATATGAATGCATATATGTATATACATGCACATATTTGTAAAATCAGATTGCCTAACGGATTTGAAACTATGTAAATTGATTTCTGATATATATGCAGATACACATGCAGGCATGCTTGTTATTAAAATCTTTAGTGTGGTACCTTAAAAATGTGCTAAAATGAAGTCTGATTAAAATTCTAAATGAAAATTATAAGACAGCTTCTCCTTAGTCAAAATAACAGATGAATCTTGTGTATATCATAGGGATTTTATACCAAATGTTATGGGTTACAGTCTTCTCCACAAAATTCTGGGCATGAAAATTGGGAGGATATTTGTTTTTTTCCACAAAATTCCACACAGCAAAATGGTTTTTTTTATCTCTATTAGGAAACAGTTTCATATTGTATAATATGAAAAGCATAGATTAAAGAACTATGATTTTGACTAGTTAGAGGAATTTTGCAATTCTGACAAATAACTGATAATATTGACTCAGGTTACAATTGCCATTATAGTGACAATATGTTTCGAATTAAATGGGTTGGTCCCTTCAAATAAGCACCTTGTGACAGTTTAGCTGATTCTCTCAACTCTGCTCCTTAGTCTGTGTCCCCAAAAGGCCCTCCTTTAGACTCATTTCAGGGCCACACAGCAGTTTTCTTCAAGCTTTTCTCAGCCTTAGGTGTGTCATACTGCTTTGCCCACAGCAATATTATATAAAGACCCTCTGCCAAGATCATCCAATTTCCTGAGTAATCTTGCATTAGCATATGTTTTGAAAGAAAACATTTGCTTTAATTGCTCTTACTTTGCTCCCTGGCTTCAGATACATCTGGAGATGGGGAGTAGAAGCAGCTTTTCATGTTCCTCTCTAGGCAGCTCTAGGATAGGTTTGCAATCTGGAAAGAAATATGGTCTCAGAGGTAATCTTTGGGTTTCTCCAGAGGCATCCATAGGAAGATTTACTGTGTTTAACCCTCCTTATATCATTATACTCTGCAGGTATATTTTTAACTCTCTCCTAAATAATTATTTCAGAATTCAAGAGCACGGCATAGAACACTCATGTGGCAAAAAGCAGTCTGCACAGGAAACATAAGAAATCTGGGTCCATCAGTGAAGTCATGCACTGCTCAGCTAAGGCATCATAACTCGGCCCCACTGCATTTTCCCTGAAAGCCCCTAAAGTACTTTCCTCCTTTAAAAATGGTGTTAATAAAATTTGCTTTGCACATGGTGAAAGAAACACAGCAAGTGTTTATCTTTCATTGTGTAGCTGTACAACACCATGCTGTGCTCCCAGGGGGGAGCAAAGAACAACCAGCACCACCATAACCCAGACTGTGCCCCACCAAAAAGGCACCTTTGCTGTGGTCCTGCTTAGTGCTGGCATCTGCAGTGCCTCTTTTGGATCAGGAGAGAACTGGTAAGGTGGTTCATCCCCATTTACTGCAGGATGCTGCTCACTGGGCGCAGGGAACCTGAACCCACTGCCAGTGCTCCTTTTGGATGAGCCTAAACCAGAAATTAAGTTCTGAAAGTGTCATAATAAGGTTTCAGTCCAGAGTGATTCAGAAGTGAACCTCTCACTTAAGGGTAAATCAGCGAGTGCCTCACTGGTGTTTTGTCTCTGCAAGTCCAATCTTACTGGGTTGCACAGTTTGGTGACACAGAGAAGTGTGGCAGTACCAGGGCAAGATAGATCTTGGTTCCCCAAGAAGGGATTAAAATAAGTGTGTTTTGTTGGTTTTTTTATTTGCTTTTTAAAAAAAAAAAAAACACCCCACAACTGACAAACAGAAAAGGAAGTGATACACTCTCTGGAATTGTTCAACACCAGGATTGCCCTGGGCAATCTAATCTGCGGATAGCATCCCTGTTCACAGCAGAGTGAATGGAACTGGATGAGGTTTAAGGTTGCTTCCAAGGAAAGCTATTCTACTATTCTGTTTTATTTTACTGCCAATGGCAGCAGATGAGACCCTTCAAGGTTTTATAAAATACCAGATTCTTACATTCCCTTGGGATCCTGACTGTGTTTAATCTACTACACCCTCTAAAAAATTTGACCTATGTCTAACAATATTATTTCCTAGCTGTGTCTATCTGCAGACAAGCTCCATATAAACCTCATTTTATACCTCCTGGGTAGCTCAGGAACACTGATCTTCAAAGCACAGTTATGGAATGGTCTAGTAACAACAACAATGCACTAAATTGTACCACTCTGGGAGTGTTCAAGGTGTTCCCTAGAAGTTTCTCTTCCAGTAACACAAATACCATCCTCACTCTCCTCATGAGGTCAGAAGGAGTCACAATACAAAATGGCTCAGCTGATGATACAGTGAATAGCTGTCAGTTACCTGTCTGACATGATTATTCCAGCTCTCTAGGCTGCCGGGAGAGAGTAAATGTCAAAGGCATCTTTAAACCAGAATCTGAGCTTTATCAAGAGCTGGCGCTCAATATATTCATGCCAGGCTAAAAAGAAAGGGTGACACAGGTAATCTGACTTCATCTGCTATGCCTAAGCACCATCTGGCAGCATAATGAAGAAGGGCACATTGAACCCAGATCACAGTCACATGAAAACAATCACTGAGGTTTAAAGCAGGCATTCAAAGACCAATCCCTTCCCTGTTGACTTCGGGCCAGAATGAGATTATGAGCTGTCTTAACTTATCTCACTTCCACTTCTTGTAAGAGGTAAATAGAAACCTAAGAAAAGTGAGCAGTAAATACTTTCTGTGGTGTGCAGAGACTTCTCTCCTCCTCTCTGCCCTCTCAAATATCTTTTCAAACAGAATGAACTTGGTTGCTATGTTTCTATGCATCTCCAGAAAGAGATCCTATATGCTGGTAAGGTCATCCTGTTGGAGACAGCAGGAACTGACAGGGAGCTGCAGGTTAGGGAGAGAAAGTGAAGAAGTTGGTGTTGATCTGAGAAGGGCTGGTAACCCCTGGGGACCCACAACCTGCACATCCCTCCAGTGCCCCTCACTTCAGGAGTCAATCTGCTGAGAGCAAGAAGAGAGGAAAGAAATTACCTGTTTTCCTTGAAGGTAGGTCCTCTGGTGGTCTGGGACAGGTTTAGCTCCATGCTGACTTTCTGCTGTGTCCTGTGCAATCTACTGTATTTGGCCGAAGTTTGGACTTCATGATCCTGGAGGTCTTTTCTAACCTCATAAAGGTTCTATGAGTCTGTGATCTATGAAGTCTTGCTGAACGAGTAGGGGTTTCCCATGTAGGAAATTAGTTCTAAGTTGTTCAGGTTGCTGTGAGTTTGAATAAAATGGTCAGGGTTAAGTGTCACTGGAAGGAGAAGAACCTTTTGGGAAGTCCACAACACTGAGAAAGCTGTTTTCTTATTTTTGAAAGCTGAACTTTAAGCCTATCATATTTAAATCTATAATGTGATCTACTGTGTTTGAAACATATTTTGTAAAATACATTCCCAGAGGTTCTTTGAGAGGTACAGGAAGGCAGCAATATGCAACAGAAGGTGAAAATAATGAAGAAGATTTAGAGGATACCTTTCCTCCTCATAGAGTCCGTAGATGATGTTCACTGATTTTCTTTTGACATAGACTCCTAGGAAAAGAGCTTTTGTTCCATAATTATTAGGATTTTTACAAGACTAGATGTCCCACAAAAGGGAAATCTTTGTTCTCAAGACTAAGGAAAGCTGAAAAAAATTATACTTGCCCTAATATGTTTCAGGATTAAAATAGCAGGTCTAAGTGTGAAGACTGACTAGGGCAAAATTTTCAGAAACAGAAATAGTTGGCACCATTACCCCTCTATGCTCTTTTTTTCTGAAGGGATTTCTAAAAGTTGAATTCTTCTCCAGAACTATTTTTGCCTTTTTTTTTTTAATGCATGTATAATAATGCATAATTATATTATACAATCATACAATACCCTATAAATTATGCTATATACATATTTTAATATATTATTGTAATATATAATAATGATTATAAAATAAAGAAATATCATTGTTAATAATAATATTAAATAATAGAATATATATTCTATAGATGCTATGGAATTCTGAAATAATGCTTTTTTTCATATATGTAAATAAACTATTGTTTTATTTATGTCTCCAACAGATTTTACTTTAAATCAACTACTTGTGGATTTTGAGTACTTTCTCATCCACAGAGTATGATGACTTTTGTTCTGAATACCTTTTGGTTCTCAGGTCTCAGAAATCATATTGAAGACTGAGGTCATATGTTCCCCTCTTAAGTGTTTTTCTCCTTACCCTTTTCCTTCTTTAAAACCCTTTCAAGAGGCTGCCAAATGACTACAATCACCACCTTCAGGCAGATGGACAGCAGTGTGAGACAGTATCTGGCCTGTATATTAAGTGAAGAAGAAGAGTGACTTGATGTAATCATTGTCTCCTCATTCTTGAACCACTTGACACGGGAACGTGATACACCCTTATCATTGACAGTGCTTGACTATTCAGCCCTCAATCTCTACTACTTTTCAAGCACAACGGAAAATAATATATTTCATTTTACATTGAAAGTTTCATCATGAAAATAAGGGATTAAAAAAGTGTTTTAATCTGAACACATACTATCTGCAGCCCTGGTTAGGTGTATACTGAGTATAACTGAGACTGCAGTGCTCCTGGAGAAGACTGGATTTAAAAATAAAAGTTACAGAGCAAAGAAATTCAGTGCTCAAGGATGCATTTCACAAATAAGATATTAACTTCTAATCAAGAGAGACACCACAATCTTAAACCTATCCAAGTAAAGAAAATACCCTATTCGGGGAAAGGAATATCAGAATTTCATTACACAAATAGTCATTAAATTAAAACAGAGAGCTTGTAATGCAACATAAAATACAGGTTGTAAAGACATACTCCACAATGCATTTCATTTATATTTCATTTTACAGATTCACATCCAAAACTTAAATGTAGTTGCTGTTGTGTGAACTTAGCAAGGAGAAACATTAAAGTCTTTTGTTGTTCTTTCAAAAGACAAATTGAAAGACAAACTAGAGGAGTTAAAACCTAGAAAGGTCTCATATATATGGGCACGCTGTCGCTTGTGGATCACACATCAGTGCTCTCTTTCAAAATAGACATTACAGTCTGTGCATGTGTATGAAGAAAATAATGTATTCTTATTTACAAAGAAATATATCTTCTTAATTAACAATTTTCAGAATTAATAATTATTCCCTCTTAATTTTCCCTTGGAACACATCAATAAAAGTGCAGAAAAGTGAAATTATAAATTATTTTTGAACAACAAAACATTACACCTATCAGTATGTGACTATGCCATAGGACAGATAAGAAATGGATGCTAGTGAAATCACCTCGCTGTGCTACATTGATGAAGACAACTGACAAAATGCATGATGAAAGGCTGCTTGAAAAATCTTGTAGTCTAATTCATTGGAGTGGACTATCTTTGCTAAATTCTCATTGTTTTCTTGCATACAGATGATCATTTATTTTTCTGTAAAAATGCACTGGGTGCAGTATTTTTGGCTCTAATCTGAGAGTTACAGTATGGTGAACAAAAACTCTCTGAAATGTCTTGTGTCTGATCTTTATTCTAATTGAAACAGGCTGGTAAAGTAATGCACATACAAGCTGCTAATGTGTGTGTAGTTTATCTTCATTTAATGAAATGTCAGCTTTAGGACAGGAGAAATGTGGAATTTCCTAAGCTGTGAGGGATTTCAGTGTAATGAGACTGTGCTTCCAACATTACCACAACAGTTTGAACTTTCTGAAGTAGTGAGAAGGGCTGTACATGAGGTGATACACTTTACCTGCTTATAATTTGTTTCCCTTTAATTCTAAAAGTCAATTCTGGCAGGTGTGCTGTCACTGATCGGTGTGTACAATTTGTGCTAAGGCTACTGGGAGCTGATACAAATCAGCATCACTGGGTGTTCCTAAATACACCTTGCTCTCAAAATAATTGAAAACCATGTTTTTACTGTATAGTTCTTGACTGCAAAAAGAAAAATAACCCCTGTCCACTGTAATTCTATTTCTTTTTTTTTTTTCCCCTTAGAAAATGCCAAAAGCATCACTGTGTGGCCTTGTCTGGAGCGGCACACAGTGCTGAATGACAGGCTTAAGAAATAGTTTGCTATGCTGCTACCTAACTACTACATAAGAGGGAGAGACATAAAAAGACAAACAGGTGATAATTTCTGATTACATGGGGAGGAAAGTTCTCATTTTAAAGTTCTTTGCTGTCATAGTATCGTAGAATCATAAAATATCCTGAGTTGGAAGGGATCTGCAAAGATCACTGAAGTCTAACACCTCGTCCTGTACAGGACAACCCCAAGAATCACACCTTGTGCCTGAGAGCATTGTCCAAACACTTCTTAAACCACTTCTGTCAGGCTTGGTGCTGTGACCCCTTCCCCTTCCCTGTTTCACTGCTCAATCACCCTCTGGATTAAGAACTTTTTCCTAATATTCAATTTAAAAAAATCCAATAGCCCAGCTCTTCTGTAGAATTATAGGTAAAAATTCTGCATGGATTATTCCTAAACAAAAGTAGATGAACTGAGTAGTAGGCAAACTTATGAAACAAAGACATGTTGCATTACAACAACAATTATCAACTATGTCAGTCCAAAGGACTACCTTACAGATTGATTCAAGTAAATGACCTTTCCCCTCCAACCCCCATCTGGGTTGTTTTTCTGAAACTGCTGAAAAGCTTGGAATTCTTCATAACAGATGAAAGATGGGAGGTAATGAGACTCTCCTTGTTTTTGCATTCCATTTTCTTACTTTCATTATTTAGAGGCATCTGTATATTTATTAATTTCTAAGAATAATATGAAAATGTACATGGTAAACTGAAGCTTTCAATGTAGCTCCAGAATGAATTTCTCTTCCTAAGGCAGAGCAGAGTTGCAGGACTTTTGACCTCAGTATTATGAAGTACTGTAAATGTATCCATGTATAGTATTTTCTCATATGTGAAAGGGAAAAAAGAATCAAAACTGCATTTGAAATAAGCTAGAGGCAGGAAGTAAAATGCTATAAATGCAATATATCTTTTATTTCAAAAAGTTCATGTGATTCCTTTTGAATCTGTGGGGAAAAGGCTATTGAACTTTCCTTGGAGGATGACAGAAATAAATCTCCTCCTCTAATTTACCAGCTAGTAGGGGACTGGAGTCTCTCCAATCAGAAGACATTGAGATCTATATATGAAGTGCATGAAAAAGAAAATGAAATACTCCAGAAGTTCTAACCTTAACAGACTCAGAGAGACTCACAGACTTCCAACAGGCAAAAAGTCAATAGACGCTGTAATAGAAGGATAGTGTTCTTTAGACAGAAAAAGTCTTTGATACATGCTGACAGGTGTATATTCATCCTTTAAAGCAATGAGATACTGTGTATTTATTCCAACAGCATATTTTGAAAGTGGAAGAAGATGTAAACAGTACTGTGGAGATGTGGATGTTAAGGGCTTACCACACTGGGTTCTTAGACTCTTCCTCATCATTTGGGATTTTTCCTTTTATGTCTCATTGATGCAGCTGAGAAAAGTACTTTGGCTAAACATAGAAAAGATCTTCAAGATTTACAAACCACATTTGCTCTGTTTGAGTCTTTATTTATAAAATCTTTCAGGAATCTAAAGTGCAGCCAGGTGGGTGATTTTTGGGGATGGATGGGCATGTACAACGCTGTGGAAAGAGGGCAGCTATGTCCACTGGGACACTGTGGATGACAGTGGTGCTACTAAAGAGAGCAGCAGTCTGAGCATCTGCAGATATGTCATTCACACTTTCCCCCTGCAGGAGGGATCTGTGAGGACATGGTGGGCCTTGTCCAATGGTCAGCACCCTGAGTAGTGTGGCAAAGCATGGTAACTGCTAAGTTCTGAACTACAGCTGACAATAGTTAAATGATGTTAATGATGCTGTTGCCCTGTAATTAATGTTATGAGGTTTATGTAATGTTTCCTGCTCTTAAATTCATGTAATTGAGTTCCATTAAGCACTTTTAGACAACTTGTTCATTTCTAATCAAAACATTGTGGGGGAAAATAAGTTAAATTTTCACTTTAATTCTACTTGTTTTGCTTCGTGCATTAAAGGTCTTGCAGGGATGTGAGTTTTGGCTTGAGCCACTCCACAGTGCCACAAGTTGTGTGTCCCCTGAGCTCCTTGTGCATTTTTTAAAGACCTCAATGTTTCAGATAATTGGACTGGGAACTGTTTCCTGTGCACTGGTTGCAGATTAAGGAAATTAAGGGAGCAACAGTTAGAAAGGTGCATTTCTGATTTAATTTGCTCTCTAGAATGACAGAGCTATTCAATCAATTTCTGAGCATTGCTGTTACACTGGAAGATTGCCACACAGGAAAGTATAACTAACATTTTAGCTAGATTTGAAACAAACAGAACAGGAAAGGAATTGGTGCTGTTATAATACAAAAGAATTGAAGTTGATTTCAATAGATGTTGACTTTTAATTAAAAAGGAAGTAATTATTTTTAAAATCCTTCCTTTGCAAGGCATCTGAAGGTGTGGACAAAGATAGAAGATGACATACCATATTTTCCTCAGAAAACAGGAATGTGAATAGAATTGTACAGAAAAAGAAGAAATTTTACAAGTGGAGAGTAGATAACTAGGTATAAGGAAACACAGATTTAAAAGATTGTTATTGCAACACATTTGGCAGATTAAGTAGTAGAAGAGATTGCTATTAATGAGAATGAAGCTACTTTCTTTGTTCCCTAACATCTATAAAGGCACTTTGTACATTTTCTAGAAAGGAGTTCAAATTAATATGTATTAGACACTTAGTTGCTGACATTTAAATATCTTCCTCTTTCTTTTATACTGAAGAATAATAGTAATGAAAATGGAGAACTGTATTAGTGGGTCACTGATTGTGTCAAAAGCAGGAATGCTGTAGTATGGCTTGTCATTTCTGTCCTACTTCGGATTAAGTAGAAGTTTGAACAACATGCAGCCCACTTCTTGGAATTTTATCTAACATTGATAACATCAGCCATTGACTGAAATAAAAAAAGTCAATTTTTCCCTAAATTCGCCCTATAAAAATAAAAGATTGGGGTTTTTTTAATTCATAAATACTAAGGAGACTTCAAAAATTAGTTTTGACAGATTCGTTATGATCTGGCTCAATTTGAATTAAAGGGAATATACATTTGGTACTCCAAAAGTGTTAAATTTTATCAACTAAGAAATGCATATAACCCACCAGAAGGGAGGGTGTCAAGAGAGGCTCTGCTTGGTGGTGCTGAGCAATAGGACAAGAGACAACAGGCAGAAACTGATGCACAGCAAGTTCCACCTGGACATGAGGAAGAACTTCTTTACCATGCAGTGACCGAGCACTGGAACAGATTGTTCAGAAAGGGTGTGGAGTCTCCCTCACAGGAGATATTCCAGAGCCGTCTGGACACAATCCTATTGCACCCTGCTCCAGGGGATCCTGACTGAGCAGTGAAGTTGAACTAGATGACCTCCAGTGGTCCCTTCCAACCTTCCCCATCCTCTCATTCATGTGCCAAGAAGTGCAGTGATTTGAAAGACAGAAAAATAAAATCTCCATGTGTTTTGAAATCTCCAAATCTTCAAGATTTGAGACTATCAAGAAGCTTTATGCCAAAGAAGGAGATTTTTTTTAAAATGAGGAAAGAACACCCAGCTTAATCACTCCAATAAAAATATAAGGAATAAGCTTTGGGTTTATGAACAGGAAAAGCAGCAATTAGCAAGCTGTATCTTAACTATCGAGTAATGTAGGGCTTAAGCAAGAGTTGTCACAAGTCAAGCTGAGAGACTTTCAGTGAAGTAAAAGAAACAATTAAATGAACAAAAACAAATTACAAAAGATGGGATTCCTAAGCACAGAGCCAGCAGAGGTAATCTAAGCAAGTCTCCGAAGTCAAACAAATACTCTCAGTTTTCATTAAGGAACCTTCAAAGGCATAAAGGCAAGATGTATAATGAAAATAGAGGTGTTGAGATGACCATGCTAGAAGAGAAAGAAATACTCCTAGAACTCTACAGAAATCTGAAAAGTAGAGCAAAACAAATGTCAATTCTGGTAACAAAAATCTAGTTTGGGATTAGTGAATATAAAAGGAAAAAATTATTTAAAGCAATAAAAATTGACAAAGAGATTGAGGACTTATTACACCTGGGAACCAGATGTCTTAAGTATGCACATTTTTGGAATAAATTCTGAAGGAAGTGTTACAAATCAGCTGTAAAGGGAAATGAGGATAAAATGTAACACAGTTTACCTAAAAGAAACTGGCTTAGATGATTTGCTAATTTAAGAAACTTTATAAACAATAGAAATGTAGCAATTCTTCCATCTCTAGGTTTTTAACATATTTGATATAGTGAAAATTTGTGAAATATTAGCCCAGTTGAAGAAGATGCAAGTGATTAATTGAAATGCAGACAAATAAGTACTAAAGGAAGGGACTGTTACATGTAACTCCTGGGACTGAAAGGGAGGTACCAGACTTGAGCTATTAGCAGTAACTAGATTTTATTTAATATTTTTGCATTTAGTCTACTAAAAACAAAAAAAGCAAACCAAACAAACAAAAAAGGAGGTGGACCATGACTGAACTGTAAAAATAAATATCAGAAAAAATACCAGAAAGACAGAAGACTTAAATAAAAAAAAAGGATATTTGCAGATTCAAAAGAGATGCTTGTAAGTGCATTTTACTGAACTTTTAAGGTTTCTAATTCTCAGATCTTTGAACATTTTGGATGTAGATCAGCTTTACAGTAGCCATCATCAGAGATTTTAAAAAAACCCACACCAACTCCCTAATTATTTATAATACTGTCCTCTGTAAGATCACAGAAGTCACTACAGTGTGCATCATTTGTGACAGCAGCTGGTTAGTTTTGCTTACCTCAAAGGTCCTGTACAGTCCTAAGTACCTTAGTGCAATGACCTAATGATTCTGCAGCTCTGAAAGAAAAACTATGCTGTAGATTTATGCCAACTCTGACCTTACCTCTGGCTCTCCAGCACTGGACTGCTGAGTCTAAAGGCATTTGCCTTTCATGTACCGTGGGACAGCACAGCTTTCATCTGTACCTGAGCTGCCTTTCTATTTAAAGTGCTGGGACTACATTTCATGTAACAGCACATGCTCTCATATGGTTCACACACTACAATTACAGAAGTAAAAGATTATTTAAAAAAAAAAAATTCCAGAAGATATAGTTTTTTGTGAATATGAATGGTGAAGATGAATAGATTGACAGTACAAAGTTTGATTGGACAGCAGCACACATAAATCAGAAAACCAAGGTCTAAAATGAAAATCAAAACCACATGACTGATGATAAAAAAAAAAGTCCAGAAATAAGCATAAAAATTTGTCAGAGAACAGTGAAGCTTTTCAGTTAAAATTCTCTAAGCACAAGTCAAGACCAGAAGTGATTAAAGTCATATGTTCTCCAAGTGATATTTTCCAAACTATTAGCATCTGAAATTTCATCTCCTGGGTAGTGAAAAATGAGCCAAGACTGTTAAATCATATTCGTTTAATGTAGTTAGATGTGGCACAAAAGAAATTAATTTCTTTCTTTGTGTGATTGGCAGCATCAATAAAAGCCATACTCTGATTTTTAAGAGAAATGCTTCTTACAGTTGTAAAATTGCACTTTTCAGTGTCTGCATGCTTTACTTTTAAGAAGCCTCTAATCTTAGTAACAGTTACATCAAGTAGAAGATGTAACCTGATTAAACAAGCTCCTTCCAGACTTATGAGAAATGACAGTTGAAAATGCTTTGCCCCAACTCTACAGCCTCTTTTTAAAACTAGAGGGTTGTTTGTTTTTTTTTCTAACTTTTACCTAGGTTGTTTCTCAGAAAGCAAACCAGGCTTTGATCCTTTAGCTGAGTGATGGTGGTTTCCAATTTCTATTCACTGATTCACTGTAAAAGCATATGCTGGCATTTCTGCCTTTCCCTCACTGAGGGCAACTGAAGTGATCTCTTCATTCTCTTTGGCCAGTCTTTTCATTTAGCTTGTCAAAACTGAACAGCTTTGAGACCTCACACTTCAATAAGATCTCATAGAAATTATTCAGCAATGTTCTTCACAGGAGAGTAAAGGCAGACAAATAGAAACGTAAAAAGTATAAATTTCATGTCTTTAAGAAACAAGATGTGGTGGTACATCCCTCCACCACCCCACCACTGGGACTGTTCTGTGATATCCTGAAAAGTCTTGACTGTACCAGTTGGATGGTGGAGTGTCCCTGGCCTTATCAGGTGCTCTTGAATGGCACAGGTGGGAACAACACTGACCATAACAGGAATATCAGCTGCCAGACCAAGGTGGAGAACAAAGGATAATCAGTCATCCCCGATGGCCTGTGTTATCATGAATCTGTAATAGGCCGGTGTTATAATTGTAGTAAATCCTATTTAATCACTTTAGAATTAATTAATGAATGATTAAGTGCTGCTAAATCCTTTTGCACCCTTATCATTTTTATTTGTAACGACGTAAATAATTCTGAATTTACTCTCATCTGACTTTCCTTTGTATGTTTCATCTATGTAGTAAAGAATAGAGGGAACCTTGCCACTGAACTCTGTTAAAGTTGCACTTTTACACATTCGCTTGAAAACCTGTTTTTTGCCAACACCTTTGACGATGATTCCTTAAGTGGCCAAAAACACTCACTAATAACACAGGGTTAAAGAACATGTGCAAATTAGTTCAAATGTGCAATGAGCCTTAAAATCTGAATTACCCCACAATACTGTGTTTTCTCCATCTAAATGAAGAAGAAAGGGAGCTACTAACTATTGTCCTCTTTTTGGTGTAATTTGTAGTGTGTTGTACAGATATTTTCAAAATTGCTAGATATATTTTGGGTCTGCTCGTGGTATGAGTATGTATTCTTCTGTGCTAAGAAAGGGAGATATTAAGGAAATGCAGCTTAAGGAAAAAAATGTGCACGATGGAGAAAAAACGTTGCTGACAAATATTACAGATTGTGTAGAAGCTCAAGACCATCTCTGCATGAAATTCTACATTCCTTAACATCAGCTAGACACCACAGTGGTTAAAAAGAATACAAAGTAATAGTTATCTAAGCACTACAAGTTGTCTTCAAGGCCACAATCTTAAAAACAGAAAAGACATAGTGCTATTTTCTTCCCTCTTTCAGAGCTTTGAGGAGATTTTCAATGATGCTATTCAAGTCATGAAAGTAAGGTGCTGCAGGGAAACAGGCACAAGCAAGTCCTCTTCTAGCCTATATTTCTTCTCGTCCATGAAGTTCTAAGCATCTCCTTTCATAATGAAAAGATTTTTTTCTTGGTATTGGATACAATACATAACAAGCACAGGTAGGAGAGATGGAAGAAAGGAAAAACCACCAACAGCAACACTGAAATAAAGATGAGACAATTCACATTTGATGTAATGTGTGTGTGTGGTAAAAAAAAAAAAAAAGGTGTTCTCACTTTTGCAAGCATGAATCTGAAGACTGATGTACTGCCCTTTCATGCACTTCTAATCAGGAATATATTGACCAATTCAAGAACTAAAAGGCCTAATTGTGAAGATCTGTTTTTAATAGAAATACTCTCTCAAAACTGCTAGTACTACATGTGTAGTATGAGGGGATTGCAGGTATATTTTCCTGCCTAAACAAGAAAGACTTATTTTGATTTCTTCCTCTTTTTGCACTCTTTTGTCTTATTTTTAAAGACAAACAGGAATAAAATTCCAAACATCCCATTTTCAGTGTTGTAACTGAACCAATAAAGCTGCAAAAGCTCCACTGCCAGAAGGACTGAAAATAGAGGCTTCTTCAGAAATGGATATTAAGGATATTTTCTCGGATTTCAATTTCTGGCATACAAATTTCTTATTCCTTGTGTCTGCTTTGAAAGCTCTCTAATGTATTAGAAAAACAGAGGGCAGAGTTATGCCACAGGGCTGTTCCCATGCAAAAAGCAACTGTGGGATTCATCTCTAACTGAGCTCAAGCAAACTCCTTGTCAGAGTCTTCAAAATTACTATATGAGAGAATGTACTTAAGGAAAGAAAATTAGAAATGAGGCCTTTACCATTATAATTTTTCATGCCTTTTAAAAGATTATATAAACAGGACTACACTGAGTAATTTGGATGCATTTTTTACTACTCCTGGCATTCTCTGAGGCTGTAAAATCTCTTTTCATGAGCAACTATAGACATGGATTTTACAGAAAACAAATTTAAAAGCAAAACATAGAAATCCCTACTGTTTAGGATTACAAAAATATTTTGGAGATATTTGGAAGTAATGGAGATAACAGAACAGTCTTGGAAAGCCTGATACTTAGGCATCACTCTTAATAAAAAACTAAACACTACCTGATGTAGTAAATTTACATTGCAGCAGTTATGGAAATGGTACAGGTTTGTTTTCTTTCAATATTTTAACATATTTTCTCAGTCATATATATTCATATTCTTCATGCTTCTCTGCCTCTAGCTGTGAAAAGCAGAGGACAGAGAGGTGTTAAAGAAAAGAAACATTTGTCTCTGACTTGTCACAGAGAAAAAAATTTTGACCATTTGTTCTTTACTTCAAATATTTAAGTCTGAAATTCCTTCCTGTCCATTCTTTGTTCTGTTCAAACTTCTTAACATACAGGGACTCTTAAACTTTGCTGAAAGGCTTTATTGACAATGTGCCAGGTCCCAAAGTCTGCACTTAAATTAAATAAAATAAAGCAGATTGTCTCTGCTCTAGTACAGAAAGACTGTGTGTCTCATATTTATACAGAAAGCAGTTGCCTACTGAAACTACTCTAAGAGTAGATTATAAACTCATAAACACATGCTTAAATTTGTCTCTGAAACAGAAAAGCCCTTAATCATATACACCCCTTTGCCTTTAGCAGGATTTAATCATATGCTCATTGCTTGTGATTAAGCACCTTCCTGCTTTCTTCTATCGATGCAATGAGAGTGCATCCACAATCATCAGGTACACAACCACTCGAGTGAATAACAGCACACAAGAGTTGCAGAACACATGCAACACCTAAATTCACTCTGTGGCATATAATCATAGAATATGCTGAGTTGGGAGGGACCCATCAGAATCATTAGGTCCATCCTGGCTCTAGGCAGGATGCCCCAATAATCACACCATGTTCCTGAGATCATTGTCCAAACACTTCTTGAACTCTGTCAGGTTTGATGCTGTGACCACTTCCCTAGGGAGCCTTTTCCAGTGCCCAACCACCCTCTGGGGGAAAAACTGCTTCCTGATATCCAGCCTAAACCTCCTCTTACTCAGCTTCATGCCATTTCCTTGAGTCCTATCACTGGTCACAGGAGTGAAGAGATCGGTACCTGCCCCTCTGCTTTCCCTCACGAGGATGTAAAAGACTGCAGTGAGGTCTCCCCTCAGTCTCCTCTTCTCCAGGTTGAACAGATCAAGCAACTTCAGCGATTCCTCATGAGGCTTCCCTTCCAGACCGTTCACCATCCTCAAGAACCTACTTTGGATGCTCTCTAATATCCCAACACCTTCTGTGGAGCCCAAAACTGCCACAATATTCAAGGTGAGGCCACCCCAGGGCAGAGCAGAGGGGGACAATCCCCTCCCTCGACCAGCTGGCGATGCTTTGCCTAATCCCCTCCAGGACATGGTTGACCCTCCTGACTGCCAGGGCACTGCTGACCCATATATTCAACTTGCCACTGACCGGGCCCCCCAGGTCCCTTTCTTCAGTACTGCTCTCCAGCCTCTCATTCCCCAGTCTATGCACACAACCAGGGTAACCCCATCCCAGGTCTACAACCCAGACTTGCCCTTGTTAAACTTCATAGGTTGGTGATGGCCCAACTCTCTAATTTGTCAAGGTCTCTCTAAAGGGCCTCTCTGCCCTCTAGGGACTCAACAGCTCCTCCAGTTTAGTGTCATTGGCAAACTTAGCATTCCTTCGAATCCTGCATCCAGGTCGTTAATGAAGATGTTCAAGAGAACTGGGCTTGAATAGGTCCTGTCCTTTGCATCGCTACAGTGTGTGGTACATTGCCTTAAATCAGAAAGCCCTTACTAGTGTACCTCACAACTCCTTCTCAGCTTACAGGCCCTATTTTTTTCTTAAATAAAAGCTAAGTATGAAGAGAGATAGCAAAACCATCCCAGAATGGAGCCACACAGAAACAAGATATACATGTCAGTGAGGTTTACCAGACACTCCCTGAATTATACCAGTAATGTGGGTGCATTTACATTCTTTGTTCTTAAGTTTTCAGTGTGTTTCCTGATCACTTTCCTTACCTCTACTTCATTTTCATCTTCCACCACCATTAGCTTGTATCCACACAGCTGAAATATTTTTGCACACTGCACACACATTTAGAATCAATAGACAAAACTCTCAGAAATGCTTCAGAAATGAGAACTTTTGAAAATATTATGTTGAATTCAATTAACTGAAAAACAGAGTCCTTGAAGAGCTATTCCAAAGAGATACATTTTTGAAGACCAACACAAAGCTTACAAAAATTGATTCTCCAAAGGTCACTTTCATCTTATTTTCCCAGTAGTTGCTGAAAACAGAACACTCTACATCTCTGAAATAATTACAAAGAAAAATAAAAGTATTCCTAAGTTCTTGATGCTGGGCGTACTGAGAGCAAAACTGTCTTTAGAGATAAACATCATTGTAATTCATGAAAGACCATTTAAATGAACGTTAAGTAATTCTTTGAAAGAGTTATCAAACTTCTTTTACTACTCAGAACCTGGTTTGGCTGTTATAAACATGTTATTTCACTCTATTATTTTTTTCTACCTAATTTATAACTACATTTTGAAACCTACTTCCACAATTTCTAGATACCTAGATCCTCATAATAGAGTTTTGCTTCTTTGCTTTTTGATTTGCTTGTATCGAACACTAGGTTTAAAAAAAAAAAAAAATTATTTATGTCTAGAAGAAGTGTTTCCAAAGTGTTCTGTGTACTTTCACTAAATTTATGATCTATAATCACAAATTAAATCACTGTCCTCATCCTTGTGCATGCAGGGACACGTTTGTAGGCCGTATACAATGAGACATGCAGGATAAAAACAGCTCTGGTTCTTCAGGCAGAGATTATTAAACCAACTGTAGTGGCTCCCCAGGGGAAGTTCACTGGTCATACACAGGGCATTCTGCAGAGAGCTGGTCCCACTGCCTGAGCTTGTGTGCTTCCTGCAGACTCAAAGTGTTCCTACATGGAGAGCTTTCTAAAGATTCACAAAGGTGCAAGACAAAGTCTGACTGACCTCCTCTGGTTGCTTCTAACAACCACCCTCATACCATCTACAGGTAGTGCACCAAATAAAGAAACAAGCTGGTGAACTAAAAGAGTTTAACATTGAGTCTCCAGCCTGCCAGAGTCCATACATGATGCTGGAAAAGTAATTTAAATATTTAGTCAAAACTTTATCTTCCTATTTGTATGGTTGGGTAGTTCCTTGCCTCTCATATGGATAAATATTGAGATTTTAAGTACCTAAATCAGCAACTCTGCATTGATCCATGATCCATCTGTTAAAAAGAATACCTTACAAATATAATCAGCAAAATATCTTTTGATTTATTTTTGAAATAATTTTGTAATTATGAGGATAAACCTGGTAGAAGTTATTTTATGTTTCTGAGGTAGGTTTGTTCTTAACACTTTTCAGATAGAGACTAGTTATTCCCAAAAATATAACCGGTTTTATCCCTTTCAAAATGAAGTGCTATAAATACTAGGATAATTGTTCATATTATCCACAAAGGACTCTGACCCATGTCATGGTTTACATGGAACCTATTCAGAGCGTTCATATGTCTTTGTAGTGTCCCTTTTTTTTTCACTTCATTATCCAAATTAGGCAAGTCTTTTAAGTGCTGTGATTTGATTTTTTTTTCCCTGTCTTGAGTAATTAGTTGTTCCTCTCTGATACCATTGCATTTGTTTGCTGAGCTGAAGTGGTCAGAGCTGGACACAATCAATGAATATATTATTATTTTTCCTTTCTGCAGGAGCAAAAACTTCCTACTATATAACTTGTTTTCTGATGGCTTCAGACCTATATAAGAACAAAATCTAAATTCAGCTTCTGAGGCTCTTACACAAGCAAAAAGCCACAGTAAAAATTACATTCCCTATCAGCCTTTTTAAAGAAGTCCTAATTCAAGGAAACACAAATTGTTCCATGTAACACTCATCCCAAGAAACTGTTTTGCAAAGAGCTGAAAGAATGAAATGTAAATAAATTGCATCTGAATACTTAATATTTCATCAACACATTTCACTGTGTTATAACACCCCCTCCTAACTATTCACAGGGCCTTCGAGATAGTTCCCTCCTATGTCTTTGTCACCACAAAATAATTCTTGCACACGGTGCGCATTAGGCTTCTGAAAGCCCAAAGGACAAAGGAACAAAACAGTTTATGTTTCCCCTTATTCTGCGTTTCTCCAAGGGCAATGGCATAAATTAGTACAGCTACCAAGAGTCCACAATCACCAAAGCAATACAAATTGCTCAATCGCCCTTCTCAGACCAGCTCACCAGAGCTGTGACCCAGCAGGTGCACTGTGACAGGATTTATAACAGGGTAGCTACAGCAAGGATAGTAAGACAAGTTCAGTTAATTAACTAAGTATAGCATCAATTCCAGAGAGCACTGCCTCAAATTTCCCTGTCAGGGAATTCTTTAGATCTTGGAGTATCTGCTCTCTCTACTTGCTACCACACTTTTTTTTCTTAGTACATCAGAGTACTGCAAACCACCTGCAACTCCACTGGAAAGCAATTTTTCAAACCTAGTTTGCAGTGCAGATCAACACTCATGCATCATTCCTTTTTAGCTTACTTGTGTTCCTTCCAAATTCTCATGCTGTATCCTCTATTAATCGTGATTCCCACAGTCTCGTCTCTTTCTGAACCTAAGTTTTAGCGGCATCAAGTATAAGTTTTGTTAATGCCTCTCAGAGACATCAGAACTTCATAGAGCTACTTTTTTTTCCTTCCTTTTTTTAGATTTTCATACATGTACGTACAAAGACTGAAATCAAGATGGCGTGTAAAATCCATAAGAATTTCAAGTTACAATAAAGAGGTGAAACAAGTTGTCCAAGAAGCTCCTCAGGATCAACCTTTTCTTCTCTGTTTCTGAAAGTAAAATGTTTTCAGCACTATCATAACATATGAGAATGAAGCACAATTTGGTATGAGTCAATATAATTTTTCACTGTCACATGTAATGGGCCATATTATTTACATTCACTAAAATAACAAGACCAGTCTGCAAAAGTATAATTTTCCAGTTCAGTAATCTTCTTTTTTAATGACTCTTGTCATTAATAAAGCTGTACTCGCAAACTCATTAGATGTATCGACCATAAAATAAACTACATATTAACAACCTCTGCAGACATTGCCAAGTCCTGAAGTCAGCCAGGATAATGTGCTGCACAGTCTCAATGCAGAAAATGGAATTAGAGGGGGAAAGGAAAGATCTTGTCAATAATGCTGAGATTATTTGCTTGAGTTGCTTTTGTGGGACTGTACTCCAACTCTCTGCATGTCTCTAAGCTCCTTGGGTGAGACACAGACTCTTCTGTCACACTTTCACTGCCAGCAGAAAAGCTACTACTCCTTCACACTGTGATACATGCATTTAATTGTATGTCATATGGGGTCAGGGAGCCCCCGGTGGTCCAGGGGAAAATTCACTGCACTGTCACTGCAGAGATCCGGGTTCGATTCCCGGTCGGGGCCCCTCCCCGGGCAGATGGAGCTCGTTAGCCCGTAAGGCAATCCATCTACGTCCTGAGGACCTCGCTGCCACCGTCCAAGCGTGCTTGGCTCCGGCAGATGAACCTCAGGATTAAAGGGTGGGCTCAGTTCCGCGCACACTGTGTCTCACCTAAAAAATCCAATGCGCAGGCTGGAAGGTGGAAAGACCTTCCCCGGTTCTTCGTTCGCGAAGAGACTGGCCATTACATATGGGGTCAATGAATGTGTGCACGATGGCTAACTGCAACAATTTCCACCCCCAAAGTCTTGTGCAATGCTCTGCTTTCTAGGCTGTGAAAGGAGGGAAAGCTTCCCTGTAACTCATCCCAGACTAGTTCCCAGGAAGGCTGTTTCCCTTGGCAAAAGGAAATTCCAGTGTGTTTTCAGTTGGCTGTGTTACCTCACAGCATTTCCAGCAGGCATGCAGAGCAGAGGAATCACCCAAATATTGTGATAAAACAAACACAAAAGCAAACAAATTGTCAGGAATAGAGAAGGTCATAAGCTTCTAGGCTGAGCTATCATGAACCACACATACTTTGTCATATAGATGTATCCATACTCTCTCCATCCATTTGAGCACACTTACCTGGTGTTTCCTGGATCCTGGAGACCACATCAGCCCTGATGAGGTTCCCTCTACTATGTTCTTCAACTCGCACTGACTTCATAGTTCGGTTTTAGTTCTGCCACATAAGATGTTCAGAAAACTCTCAAACAGAAATTCACTTTATGCCGTGACTGATCTCCAGCTAAGCCTTGACACAGAATAATCACTGTCTCTTGCAAGACACTTTTTCCCATACAACAAAGCCCTATAAGAGATACCTATTTAAGGTTCTAGTGATTTCTTATTCTACTGAAATAACACCAAAGCAAATAAATAAATAAATAAATAAATAAATAAAGTACAAGGTACTTTTCCTTATGAGAATGTGAAAATTGCAGTTTATCCCACATACAATGGGATAAATAAGTTGAGGCTTTTTGGATCAGATTTGTGGGGAAAAAAATAGGACAGATCATGGAATTTACAGTAATTCTATTTCTCTCTAGGACTGTGGATATGTGCACATATTTTTACAAATAGAAATGTTAAAAAAATTTTCAAGGAGTAAGTACAATTTACAGCAGTTCTGACTCACAGCATCAAACTGGACAAAAGGAGAGAGAGAATGCATTTTTCTTACTAAGTCTTTAGTTTTTAATTTGTCTGTATTTCCAAGAAATAAGGAATCATCTCAGCTTCCTGACTGTAAAATGTAGCTTTCTGAGAAAGCTGAATGTTCAAGTGCCAATTACAGAAAATTATAACTCCTTAACTCCTTACAAGGTAATAGTTTTTTGGGTTTGGGGTTTTTTTTTGAAAGTGTAAGACAAAAGTAACAGTTGTAGGCATCTCATATTTAAAGAAGTGAAACTGGGAAAAATGTAGAAACCTGCTTCTTAAAAAATAAAGTCTCAAATTAAAAAGTATTTGCTAACCACCACCTCACCATGCCCAATTTCTGCCTTATTTGTATTGAAGGGTAAATCTGTGCTTGAAAAAAAAAAAAAAAAAACAACCCAAAACCAGAGAAACAAGCCATGTTTAGGAGTCCTAGGAGTTCAATTAATTTTGATTGTATGGGTGACAGTTCCCTGGTAAGGGAGAAAAGCAGCTAACTACTCTGTGCAAGCAAACCGAAACTCTAATTCTTTAGCAATGTGAGTTACTTCAGTGGTAGTTTACAGCCAGTGGAATGGCTTTGTCTTAGTCTACTTGACTTAGCTGTGAGATGTTTTAGCTGGCTTTGTACTTTTGTGGCATATTTGTATTTCAATAAAGCTTTATTAATGGAGACTCAGCCAAGATTCTCTAGTCTCTTTTATGCATTCTTGTGCTCATCAGCACTTTCTCTGCTGAACTATAAAACAGCAGAACAACAAAGTCGCAATTTTCTCTTTTATTGCCATGTCATTATATTTGTCACACTAAAGGCCACTTTAAGGGTGGGTGTTTTAATTCTTTTGATGTAGGTTTAAAGTAATTGATCAAAATGTTACATGTATTTCAGCTTCCCTTAAAATACAAAAGAAGATGTTTTCTTCCACAGTCCCAGAGACTTTATTTATCCTCCTGCATCACTGCAGCAGCCTCTCAGCACACATATACACCAAATGAGGCAGACAACCCATAAAACAGCTGTTAATCACATTGAATAGCCCAACTGCCAGTTAGTTTGTTAATTCAGGGCACACTATTCCAACTGCAGTTGTGGCTTCAGGACCTGGCCAGCCTCATGACACTGCCGTATTTCTAAATTACTTTCCTTTTTGCTTTATAGAAATCCATTCCTGATATAACTCCTCAGAGCCTGAGAAACTCCTGCCAGGGGCTATAGGTTAGTTTTAAATAAACTGAGAGCATGCCTACTACCTTTGTCCAGATGTAGTTTATTTTCCTTCTTACTACACAGAAATCAGGGTACATCATTTGAGGAGTTCTTCAGTGCAAATGGGAGCTGCAAAAAGGTCAGACCTGGTATTTCCTCAAAACTACTCGGACATAAAACAATCCTGACCAGTCAAGCCAGCGATGTGTGACATTAAAGACTGATTGTACTAAAAGCAATGCACTCTTTCTTACAAACTGAAAAAATCCCTTTCTTTCAGTCCTGCCAAATTCTACTTTGTGACAGAAGCAGAGAACTCTATGCAAAAAGGGAGCAGGTTGTTTAACACACTCTATGTTAAACCTCATTTATTGAAAATAAAGATGTTTTCATCTTTCTGTCTGGCTTGGGAGAGGGAGAAAACAGTCATGCCCTACACTATTGGCTTAATCTTTCTCTTCAACCTGGGCAATAGCCTTCTAGCAAAGCTCTGTGAAGTAAACCAGTCAGGACAAGACTGTTAGCATGTTTCAATGTCTATTTTACAGCTATGAAGTTTTGTCATCAATGTAATCTGTTTTGGTCTTTCATAGAAATATCTTGCATTTGTTTGTTGTATTTTCTACAGAATTTAACCAATTTTGACAATGTGGCTCAGATAGTTTACTGGAGTCAGCAGATGACCTCTTTTCTAAGATACTGTAATGTTTAGTGTGTGCATGTGTGTGTGTGCCTGTATACAACCATAATCACACATATTTATTCCAATTTATACCAAGGAAACCAAGAAAAGTTGTGGTAGAGAACAGGAATACCTTTACCTACAACAATACCTAGCTTTGTCTATAAAGTGTTTCAGAAACCAGGTTGTGTGTGAATTGACTGAGCAGTAATTTCTTATTCTACATCTACAGAAATCATTCCTTCTCAGTTTCAAAATAGATTTTTCAATACTGTGCTTTGACACCCTCCTCAGATTTTCTATTCAGTACAGTGACAGCTCAAATACTATGTGCAACAGGAGGTGGAATGCACCATTCTCAGAGACTGACATATAGAAAGAAGTAACAGTGATTGTGGGTACTTATATGATTTCTTTCTAACTCACTCCACATGATTTTCACACTACCTATTGTATTCTCCAACGATCAACAAGCTACTGAGTCTCTTTTTTTTTTTTTCCCTTGTCACCATATTTAACAACCTAAATGCCTAGAACTGAACAATTACAAAGAAAACTCTCCCTGGTCTTGAAGATCTTGCATCTCTCAGTACTTCCTTTGCTTACATAAGTCTTGCAGGAGGTGTGCCTCTTTGAGAAAACACAGTAGCATTCACCTGTCCTTTCCCTTCATAAAAATCAATCTCTTCTTGAAACTGGAGTCAGACTTGATGTGACATTCTGTGTAAAGGGTCAGCTGCTGAAGAAAGGACCAAGACAGGTAAATGTACATAGCCTACCTACATCTCCTACATATGCAGAAGGTCAGCCTAGTGGTTGAGATACTTTTATTGACTCTGGAAAAAAAAATAATATAAAGTCATTAGGCAGTAAAGGAATTTAAGACTAAACAGAAGCTCCAACTTTGTAACTTCCTGTCGCCTTTTCCCCTGCAAGACAATTACATTATAAAATTGTTTTTATAAAAGAACTGCGAATCACTCTAAAATGAGTTCAGTCACTATTAGCATAGCGAAAGTAAAAGGTGCTTTACCCTCAGATGACAGGACATCTACTTATTTCTAGCCTGAGTTTGTTGACAGTTATGGGCCTAGTGCTCTCTGTGCAGCATTGCCTTTCAGCTTAACTATACCTTCTTACCTCTGGTGATCCTCAAAAACTCACTTTGAATTTTACTGGCTTGCAAAATGAAGGCAAATTATTTTTGTCTCTTCCCATGGGATAAGTTAGTTATTGTGGACATAGTTGTAGCTTTCTCTGAACCTACTGCTGCTGAGATTCATATCACAATTAAATAAAATCAAACAGAATTTTTACAAGGTTATAAACTGGAACTTACCATATTTCACTCTACTTCCCTACATGTAATAAAACCATCTCCCCTTTAGTTACATTAGTCATTTTCATTGCACGAAAAATTCTCACATCTTTCTTGGGATCTGGTAGTTCAATGTAGGCCTTCCTTTTTATTTTAGTTCTGGAGGATTTGTTCCCAATAACAAATTGCTACCTTCCTCCATGTATTTAACCTTTTATTTTGTGCTTCTTGCTGTGAAACATTTCCATGAGGAAATCAGGGATGGGATGAGTGCTGCTCTTAGAGGAGCTTATGAAGCTTCACTGGCAGGAGGGAAGACAAGGGGGTTGTGAGTGCTACAGTGACAGATGCTCTGCCTTCAGAGAAATGTATGGAGCTGGGGGCTAAATACACTACTGCCTCTGTAAATGACAATTGTTCAGACTAGTGGCAAAGAATTCCTCAAGGTTTTGCTCCCCTATGAAACTCCTCTAAACTGGCCTTTTCAGGAGGGGACTGGTGCTCTTCTCTATTAACTATCTATTGACTACCCCAGTGCACTGCAGAAACTACAATCGCAGAAGTAAATAAATTCAGACATTTATTTCCAGCTTGATACTTGACTTTTCATTAGTCTATCTGCACTGGAAGGTGAATTGAAATTGTATGAGCCCCAGAATAGAACTGGAAGACGTGTTTTATCTTGTTGCAGATTTGCTATCAATAAGGACGCCACTGGCTTGAATTTAAGAGAAAATAGCTGTCTGCCTTTTAGCAAAATAGAATAATTGGTTCTTTGAAACAGAAATTAGTTCTTCATTCACAGTTCCTGGAAGGAAGCTCAAATTGGAAAAGTTGTCTAAAATAGATGAGCTCGGAGATAACATTTTGTACAATGGAATTGACCCATTTAATTAAAAGCTTGATTGTCAGTCACTGTTTTCTTTCAAACTAAGGTAACTCTGAGATTGAAGTGACACACATCACTAAAGATAGAGCAATGCAAATAATGGGTTCTGTCTCAACTGCAAAAATGAAGAAAGATCTTTTGAAATGGATAGAAAGTTTTGCCTTTTTTTTTTTTTTTTTTTAAGGAAGAGGTGTTTTTTACACTTTGAAATGAAAGTCTGAAGAACTGTGCAAAACACATCAAAAGAAATTATTTCAGCTTGTCCAGGTAGAATGGGATTCAGATCCTTGAGTTATAGGGCACAACACAAGCTGAAACTCTACCAGAATTGCATATTACAAATCCAGCTCAAAGCCAGTGAATTCCCCTGAAGGATTTAGAGGAGCACCAGAAATATTGAAGAGGTGAAGACCTTTGTCTGTGTGTTGACATCTCCCCGCTCTGCTTGTGGCTTCGCTGACTAAGTTGTTAGAAAGAGTTCTCATTACAGGCTCAGTCTTCACATGAGACACAGATATAGCAGACCTTTGGGGTCCCAACAGAGCTCACATATCTCCCCCACAGTCTGCTTTTCAGTTCCTATCATTCCTCTGCAGCCTGTATCAGACAGACCCCAGAGCTATTTGGCTTTTCCTTGACTTTGGTGCAGTTTTGGTCCAGAATAGTTAGAGTCCAGCTTGTGGATTCATGTCTCCTTAGGCTTCTTTCTGTTGGCAAGTAATAACCTTAAATTCTTTTAGAAAGTCACTAAATAGAGATGATTTTCTTTTTAGGTTCTGCAGACTATCAGTTTGAACTCTGAAAACTGCATGTCATTACAAACTGTTTGCTTTGTAATCCATACTCCTTAACTCCTTAAATCCTTTTCTGCTGATTTGTATAAGCAGACTTGTAGAAAATTCCAGCTTAATCTGAAAAATTAAAATACTTAAAAACATTTTTAAAAATTAAAATATTTATTTGAAAGCTAAGTATTAAATAATAAAAATATTAAAGTTTGTCTTTTACATCTGGAGGATAAAGGATGAAATTCATTAAGGACTGATTTGTGCAATTAAATCTGTAGTTCTTTTTGTATATCCCATAAAAGCTCACACAGAAAACAGAAAACACTGTAATTCAATTTACTCTCTTTAATTTAATTATCCACTTCATTTCTTATAGCCATATAAAAATGTTAATGTTTTTCTTTTTTTCTTAAAGCTCATTGTGAGTTTTTAGACAGAATTTATATGACTATGTCACCCTATGTGTCTCAGTTATGTCATGCCTGAATTCTGGAAACTAGACTATCCTCATGGAGGAAAGAATGTAAGCATCTGTTTTACTTAATTTTAAAATGCTTTGTTAACTGCTTGAGTGCTGCCAAATGAACTTGCTAAATCCTCACAAGAAGCATTCAATCCTATAAGATCATTAACATTCAAAAGAAAGCAGAAAAATATGACTTTCTCCACAGAATGGCAGTATTAGAGTAGGGAATGTAGACTTGAGCATGAAGAGGAAATGTTTTTTGGGTTGGCTTTTCACCATGACTTTCACTAGAATAGCTCAAATGACTCATTCTCAGTGAAGTATTTCCATTCTTTTTACTGAACTTCGTGTTTACTGGATGTTTTCAGGAATACTTAACAGCTCTTCAGAGGTGGCTCTTTCAGTAAACAGACCTGACTCAGAGTCCTATGGAGACAGCAACCAGCAGTCATTGTCATCAACACCTAAATCCATACCTTTGATTTTATACTTCCCAGCTGTCTCTTCTGCTGGTGGTTGCTGCCATAGGAATTACTGGTGCTGCTGTGGGAGGCAGGAGGTCCCTGGCCCATCTGCCCACGTGGCTGTGAGCGATGCTGCACACACAGATGTGCAGAACTGCAGCCTGCACAGAGGGAGTGTGGACACCTTTTTGTTTGCTGGAAAAAATCTGGCACAACTTAAGAGTCTCTGGTTGGCGTCAGTATCCCGGAGCGACAGTCAGCAGCAGCCAGGGTGGAGCCCAACTGACGTGTCAGCACTGCGGGACATCCGTGCAATTCCAGTTTCCTGGGTTTTGATTTACTGAAATGTTGTTGCTTGTTCACGTCCAGTTTGTTTTTTGAGCCAGTATTGCTTGTAATGTTTCTGTTCCTTCTGTGCTTGTTTAGAAAGAGAATTTGCTGCATAATGCCGTGAAGTAAAAGTGGGAGAAAGACAAGGAGTGGTAATATCCCGAAGTGAAGAAAAGGGTCCTTCACCATCAAAAAAGCTTTCACCCAGAGATTGAGCACTGGCAATTTTTTTCCTACAAGGCCAAATGGAATGAAGCCCAAATCTACCGCCTTTGATGGTAAAAGACAATGTTATGGAAAGGAAAATATCCTAGAATGATAAACATGTTGACTGTCTGAAGCTAAAATTCAGTGGAGTTAGTATCTGCTAAAAATTATGTCTAGGTCTTATGTAAAACCCCGAAGACCAAAATCCTGTTTCAAACTATAATCTAATTAAACCAAAGTATATGGCAATGAAAACTATTGCTTGAATGCTTGGAAAATAATCCTTAAATGAAGTATTTCTTCTTTCTGTTAGTACTGCACTTGAGAAACGTTGTCTGTGGTGGAGCAATAGCTTCTCACTAAATCTTACCATAAGATTACAGCTATTTTGTTGTTGTTGTTGTTATAGAAGGAACTAAAAGCAAGACAAAACCCACATGTATGCTTCTCACTCTCAGAACCAAAAATATACTTTGAATATTTAGCAAGAGGAAGTAGCCAACTGCACAGAGACATTTAACCCAGATTCTGGGGCTGTTTTTCTTTGACATATTTATTATTTCGTTCTTCTGGTACTTGATGTTCTGCTGTGACCAGCACTGAGATGAAAAGAGGTTAACTGATTAGAAGATTACATTTATAGTGTTTGTTCCAGGTGGCCTTCTGATTACTCTTGGGATCAGGTTTGACTGTCATCTTTATCCCCAGGCTGCAAGTATATATTTCAGAGGCACTAATAACGTGCCCTCTAGAAACTGCACGTGGTATGCTATTTGCTAGGCAACCGTGTAAATGACAGACATTGTTTCAATCGTTCCATTTCAAATTAGTTTAGTGTCTTATGTCTTTAAACCAAAGATACAGTATTAGTAATTAATCTTACAAAAAAAAAAAAGAAAAAAAAAAGCTGATCCCTGAGTACAGATGGAGAGCTAAGGCACAATATTAGTTAGTAAATAATTAAATAATGCATATTGGCAGAAAGGTAGAAGATTCCTACATAAACTGCAGTTGGACACTGGATAGTGAATATTAAGAGATGGACCATGGCATGGATGGATGGTCTGTGCAGCACTTATGTTTCTAAGTAGCTTGCAATTAGTATTCAGAGGACTCAAAAGAGCCCTGCAAATTGACGAGGACACACTTTCAAGCAGATAAAAGTCAGTAAAACAAGTGGAATTCAGAAGTCCCTAATCCCAAGACACTTCTGATACTGCATGCATCCATAATTGTTTGTTCACATTAGTGTACTGTATTTGCATAGAAAGAACAAAAGTGGCTAATTTTTGAAACACAAAATTCAGGCATATGTCAACACATCACACTAAGACTGCTTTGGCAGTGCTGTCCTGATGAGACTTTAGTTTGACTTTTATGTCAAGAGGAGTAATTCAATTTGCAGCCAGAAAGACCTGAAACTCTATTCTGCTCCCTGGCCTGCAGCCAGGTCACGCTGGGTTGTGATCTCATAAACTAAGAGGAGTCAGCATGGAACAGAATTTGAGGAAATGAGCATTCAATGATTTAGAAGCGATGATTCTCATTTCAAATCAGCAATGCCTCAAGATGGCATTGAGGGCTGAGTTCCCCAATGAAGCCATCATTCAAACTGAATATCAACCTGATGCTTTGACAACTCGTATTTATTAGGCACACAGGCTACGTTTCAGTGTCCTGAGCTTACACTCCCACTCAGTTCTCCAAGCTGACCTCTCCATGTTCCTGTGAACTTTGAAAATGTGCCATCACATCTCGTGCCTAATGGGTTTTCTGCACAACTTTTGCTACTGTACAAAATGTACAGCACCCAGTGGGAGGTGCAGCCATCTCTGCTTCTTTACTGTTGGACACATGTTAAAGCACACAAAAGTTTTGCATGCTGGTGCAATCAGAAGTACTCTTGGCAGTTGTCAAGAAAACAAAACAAAACAAACACAACTAAATATAGATAAAACAACATTTTTTTTCTGGGCAGAGAAAGTGGTCATGTCTACACAATTTACAACATATAATATTTATATTCCTCAAGACCTTTCAAAATGAGGGGTTATGACTGTGGCATGAAATGGGGTATCTGGGAACCATATTAACTATGTCTACCAAAAAACTGAGAATCATGAAAAAAAAAAAGGAGAAAGAGGATAAGTAACTGACTCCTTTCTGGCATCAGTATGTTTTTGAGAATCAACAGAGGCAAAGGACAGATGACAGAAAACACAGATGGGAGATAACATGGCGAGAAAACACAATTGTTGAAAATCAAAAGAAGATTAAGGTAAGAGGTAGTATCTCTAACCACTACAAAAATTTTTCTTTATTGTCAGATTTTAAGTCAACAATGTCATTTAAACAAAGAGTAGAATTTTTTAGCAAATTCATTGGCACAGCACTGCAGGCCAGAAATTTGCTTCCAAGAAATACTGGTTGGCAGAAACATTTATCTAATGAGGCCTTTGTACACCACTACTAGAGAACCAAAGGACTGCTTTAGCAAAGTTATAGACTGGCACTTTCTGAGACTTGTGAACTTTAAACTGGGTGTTGTACCAGCTTCAGCAGAGATGTGATTTAAACTTGGACTTCAAGAAGAGGGAAAGAATATATCTCATAAATCTGTGTCTGTGCCATGTACAATGAATACTACTAAGCCATTTAAAAGCTGCAACTGAATGACTAATTCACTTGGGGTAATTCTTTATCTGTACAATCAGTTTGTTTCATCAATCACAAAATTTTAATGTCCAGATTTACTTTTGATGTGAAGTTGTAAATATCAGAGCACAGGTAATCAGGTTTATATCACACCTGGCCTGAGATGTCAAGGGAGAAAGAGGTAGAGTGACAGACACTTCATATCAGTTCCCATGACACCAGGATCTCTAAGTTGCAAGCAAGGTGGCTCAGAAGGTCAGCACAACCTGGGAGCAACACCAAAGAATTCAGTCCTCTTCTGTTTGGCTTTTCTGACAGCTGAGCTGGATGTGTTTTTCCCACTGAAAGATAAACTTCCTAAATAGGGACAACTGCTGTATCAATCAATATCTTTACTGTAATCTCATTCCTTGAGTTTGGTGACACAATTGAAGCAGAGCTGGACTAAGTTAAAGAAATAGAAGGGCATCCTCATCTGTATATCTCTTGATATTCTGGTTTTCACTAGTTCCGATGATCAGTATTACAGACATGCATCTCAGAGTTTACACTGACTGTCTTCTGGTGCCTTGGACCCACATGAATAAGAAGGGGATATTTTTAACAACTATACCCAGCATTATAATTCAAGTCATATATTCTATCTTATGATTTTATGAAATAGAATTATTGCCTGCAGGTGTTAATTTCAAAAGAGAACAGAGTTTTCTGTTCAGAACAGGTTATTATAGATAGTTGTGTAGCCAGACTATACTCACTGTCACTCAGGAAGAGAAAAAGCCTCAAACCAATGGGAAATATGACAAGAGAAAATGCTAGGAAAGCAGTTTAATTTTTAATATATATTAATCTTCAGCTCTTGAAAAAAACACTTATCATGTACTAGAATATGAAGAAAAAAGCAAGACTAAAATCATAATAAGCTATAACTACAAATAAAAATTTGCAGAAATTTGACCCACTCAGGATGCATTAGAAACCTGATAACTTTGGGGGCATTTAAACCAGACAGCAGAGAAAAAGCTGGCGTTGTCATGTAAGGGTCAGACATATCCTAGAGAAAAGAAGCAAAAGATGACAAGATTAGTCTTTTTCATTTGAAGGTGTTGTGTATAAATAGAGCTCGGACATTGATAAAAATAAATAAGTAGATGCATATCAAATCCACTAAAATTTCCAGTGAAGTGAACAACAAATTGCATGTATGTACTCTGTACGAAGAATAAAGTACTGTGTCTCTCTGTGAGAACATTCTGGGAGATTACTAACTTTTATAGTTCATCTTTTCTTAAATTATCTATGTCTTTTACTCTTCTTCAGCCAGAAATTCTCACTCGTACAGGAAAAGCAAGAGGGAGAAAAATTTTCACCTGAGAATTTCTTCCTGTGTCAGAGCTTGTATTGCGTTCTTTAGAATATAAACTGAAGAGAAACAGATGTATTTTCCACTTCCCTCACCCCCCTACTGTGTCTTAGAATGGGGTTCTTTACAAATGATGTAAGCATCCAAGCAAGCCCAATGTTTTCTCCCACTTTCCCTCTTTATCACACCTTGGTCTCTTAAGTACGCTCAGCCTGTGACCCCTCGAGTGCAACTGCATCTTCTTCCCAGTCAAGCACTGCTTTTTTTATAAAGGAATTGATCAAAAGCTGCTCTCAGTCAGCAAGCACCTTCCATGCCCCAAGAATACTCATCTGCTCAGGAATATTAAGAATTCACCGTGAAAGAGGATTAAAGAATCAACTACTGGTAATATGAGGAACAGGAGTTATCCTGACTGAAAACTGATCCCTAAAATGACTTCACGGTTGAAAACAGCGCCTGAAGACTGATCTCAGCTTAGAGCAGAGACAAGAAACACTTTCACCGATGAAGGATCGGTGTTAACATACCCTTCATGTTACAAAGTAATGGCATGCACACCATTCAGATACTGACTGAGCATGCAGAATTGCACTAAGGGTGCACAGTTCTCAGTGAATGACAGACAGGCAAAAACCTGAGAGCAAATCAGGTAAATCTTACCAGGCAACTCCCGAGAAAGATAAAGGTGGGATTTTTTCAAGAAGGTTATGTAAATACGTTGAGCTTGTACTCCCTGTTGGGCTATTACTCACTGCACAATTGGCTTAAGGCAATTACAATCTAACATGAAACCTAATCTGCATGTAGACTCAGCTCAACAATCCAAAATCATGTCCAACAATGTTTATCACCGCATACAGTCCCACTGAAAATCACTGGGAAATTACTGTACATCTTAAATGGTATTTTAGCGTCATAAAAATGTGCAAGAAAGAACTGTAAGCGCAAAATAATTTTCAACAAGCTATCTGAAGTATTTAGAATTTACTTTTTTAAGGGAGAATCATGAGAAAAAAAAAAAATCAAAAAAGATTCCCTGAGCAGCTTTGTGGCTCACCTTTACAGAAAGACCTTCACAATATAGTGGAAAAAACTGTTTTCATAATGGAAGACCATAAACTTTTATTTTCTTTCAGCTCTAATGGTATTTACAGTGTCATGGAGATTGTTGCTGTCTTTACTTAAAGGTCAAGGAGTAAGATTAATGCACTTGGAAAGACCCTTAAATAGAGTGAAGTTTCAAAACAATCTCACTTTTTTTATAGTTAGCATTTATTTCCTGTTCTTGGATTTAATGCAATTTTTGATAATTGAGTTTAAAAAAAATATTTGAGGCTTTAGTTTTCATCATTAGTAAATTATATCAAAACAACAGAAGTACCTCGGAGACAGAAAATACTGTCATGAAAGCTTTACTTGTTCTTATGATGACAAAATGCCACACACAGCTTCAGTTTCATCAGTCCTTCTGTAGCAATCTAGATTGAGAAATCCTGGTGATCCTTAGAATGCCTGTTCAGCTTCTGCTGTCTGAAACAACACAAACTAAAGAGCCTAGACCATTTAAGAAACAATGGTTACTTTAAACTTTCAAACTGCACGTTATTTGAACAATTTATTTCTTGCCCTCTTATGCAATTCAAGAATTACAAAGGAACTTCTACCCAAAACTGCCTAAGATTTAAACCAAGTAATAGTGCAAAAGCCTCAAAGATCAGAGTGGGAGGAAAAAGGAGACAGTATAATTGATTACTCAAAGTTAGTAGTGTTCACATCCTGAGCAAGGCACATGCCTACTGCTCAGTGAACAGGAAAGAAAGCCAATGGGAGGAAGGAGGCAGGGAGTTATTTCTGCTTTCTTTTTTATATCACTCATAATTTTGAAGACTTCTCTCATGCTTCTGTCATCCATCTCTTTTGTAAACTACATGCCTTCAGTCTCTTCAGTGTTTCTCACTGTGAAAGTTCAACCAAATCTGTGATTTGCCCTCTATCCTAGATTTTGTTATGTTCTTTTCTGGTAAGTTAACAGGAAGAATTGAAAAGAACTGTGTTAGATCATTAACATCATGTTAGAGAAGTAACAATCATCATTATTTACAAATTATCTAATATGCATGTGTGGGAATATATCATTAATACAATATGTTCTGTTTTAATTTCCATTGAAGTCTCGATCATGTCTTATTATGTGAGAAGAGGCAGATGGACCCAGGAGAAAGGTTCCAGACCACAGTCTCTTATGCCAGTGTAAAAAACAGGAGACAAAGGCAGCAACAGAACTTAGTATTTTGTGTTTTGTGTTTTTCAGCAGGAACTACACGGGAGCCATTTTGACATTGGAATAAATGACTATGAAATATCAAGTATATCACTGATTTTCTTTGACTGTGCAACTACAGCATGAGAGCTGTGTACTTGCTCTTCATTTGCCTCTTGCTGCCCTTAGTGACATAGAAGACTTTGGGCTGGAAGCTCCCACCAGGGTATCCTCTGTATCTTACATGAAACAAAATCTCATGACCTCTCACAGGATCTGGATCTGTCACTCCTTGTTCCAAACAGCATACGCCTGAAATTTTGTGACTTCATTTGTCCTTATTCACTTTTTTAGGCACACTGCCAGCTGGGAATATTCAGTGGCGCATGTAAAAAGCTTCAGTACTGATCCTTTGCCCAAGCAAGACCTCATTGCCTGTCAGCATTTTCTGACATGAATAAAACAAAGGGATTCCCTATTTGAGTAGGTGATACAGCTACTGAAACCAAAGAAATTCCCCATATCTGCTTCACAATTTGAAACATCCAAAATGAGTTAGGAAAAGCAATTTTTAAAATCTGATGTAAAGAAACTGTATTGGTCAGTCCTACTCTTGATTTCTGAGATATTTTTCCCTTAGTGCAAGTGTTTGTGGGGTTATTTTCCCTGACTACCAATACTCCCAGGGGATGAAGAGAGTGGGAAAATGACCTCAGGCTGAACAAATTAGAGAAACGGTAATGGTCACAAGTAGGAGAACCATATTCCGTGGCAACCTATAGCAATAAAATTCCTAAAATCTCCTACAGAGATATTCAGCTGTAGAAACCAATAAATCTAGAGTACAAAGCTATGGTAAAACTCAGCAAACAGACAATATGCCAGATGTCATTAGAGTAACTGTCAGAACGTCTATCCCTAAATATGAATAAACTCCTACTTACAATAATTCATAAATTAATTACAAGAATAATTATAAGCAGGTAGATTAAATAAGAGATGAGTTAGCAGGAAGATTGGTAAGTAAGTTTCCTTTGGAAATAGCAAATGAACTGAGACAGATAGTCATTTTACTGTCAAACCACGCTGTGATAAAGACAATACACATCAGCCTTTTATAAGATTCCTCATGAGAATCCCAAAGAATGAGGCTTTTTAAAGAATTTAAACAGCCTCCTAGCAGAGACACCATATTCCACATGTGAGGAACAAAACCTAATTTTCCTTGGACTAGTATTGATAAAAGTAACAGCTATTTGAAAGAATCCTACTGATGAAAAGAGTTTGGACAAGTTATTTTTTTCTATTATGAGCAAAGCATTAGTCTTTTCTGTTTGGTTTTTTATTAACTTTGCAAGCTCAAAAATGCTGTGTTTGTCAGATATATATCTAAATGTTAATCCTATGAAAGAGAGCCACAAAGAAACTTCTAGTTCTATTCTTGCTCAGAAGTAAATTGCCTTCTCAACCTGTATTTCTTACAATCCAAAGCTGTAAAGGGAGCTTAAAGTCTCTCCTGCCAATTTGTGTCTGTGCATAGCTATCAATAATTGCACCATTGATCTCTTTCATCTGTCTTAATTTGCTGAAACTTATCCAAACATATTCAAACAGTTTCTTTCATAAGCTGCTTTGGTCCACCCCTGCATCAATGCAGCCCATGGTGCTGTTGGTCTTTTTGGCTTGTTTGTGACAAGATCACGTTGATGCCTTATGTCCAGCCAGGCACCCTCCAGGACCTTTCCTGCAGAGTTGTTTCCCAGCCAGTCAGCCCTCCAGTCATACTCGTGCGTGATGTTGTTCTTCCTCAGGTTCAGGACTTTGCACTTCCCTTTGTTTGTCTTCAGAAGTACCCTGTTGATCCACTTCTTCAGCCTGCCAAGGTCCCTCTGAAAGGCAGCACATCCATGTGCTGCATCAACCGCTCCTCCCAGTGTTGTATCACTTGCAAACCTGCTGCAGGTGCACTCTGTCCCCTCTTTTAAGTCACTGCTGCAGAGGTTATCTTATTTTGATCTTAACATGTTCAGTGTTACTTTTTATGAACTAGATCCACAGACTGCAAATCCTGGGTATAAAAATAATCATGGACTATCCCTTCACCCCTGAGAAAATATTTCTGGCTTGAAGTACAAAAATTTCCCCAACTATTCTGTGTTTGATGTGAATTTGAAAAAAAAAAAAAATGTGGCAACTCTGTCTCTACAGCATCATTGCAATAATTCACCAATTTGCCACAAATTTGTAATCTGGATTGGGGGAAAGATACAGCATCTTCAAATCTGAGGCCACGATAGTGAGTATTTATTATCTTAATGAAGGCTTTAATGAAGCTAAAGCTGTCTTAGATGTCTTGAGCATTTCCTGGCCCCAGTGAAGACTGGAAAGATTAAGTCCAATCTACTTATTAAGATATAAAAATATGAAGATAACTGTCAGTCTTAAAATTTTTCATACTTTTAAATAGAGCTATGATTAATATTAAAAGGATGTGATGTTCCCATGTTTAGCCCAGTTTAGCTGAGGGCTGCCAAAAACAGCAGTGGAAAGGGGATGAACTTCCTACACTGTACATCTCAATGAGATATGAGCTTCAAGGACGGTGTAGGCAACTGAAAACCTGATGCAATGAGTTAATCAGTTTTTTCTCCCCTTTATTAGTGCTACATTTAGAGTTCTATATTTGAAACACACAAAAGGAGGAAATGAGCATCTGCAACTCACCTACGTCACAAATACTGCATATTTTGCAAAACATTTTTTAACATGACTCTTTTTTTTCAGTGCAATGAAAGGTTCTTATTTCCTGCCTGACACATTTTCATCATTAATGTAGGTTACTGAGTAGCTAACAAAATGGTAATGAAAAGCAAAATGTCTGGTTTCCTTCATGGTGTGTTTCTGGAAAAATGGTAGAGTGCTTTACCACACCTGAGCATTTGCCTTTAGCCCTGAGTTGAGAACCCACTTCATAGTATTCTTTTTGCATAGTTCTTGTATTCCTGAGATAGCTTCTTAGAACCACTAGGCCACCAGTGTCCTTGTAGCATGACTAATGATTAATAATAGTTATTATTATTATTTACCTGTAAAGGAAAACTCAAATGACTACTTTTTCAAACAGTGACTACAAACAATATTAAAAGAAAAGTCCTCAAAGTGAAGCAACTACCAGCTGGTAATTATTGTTACTTTTCTCTCACATACCACTCATTCTCATAAGGATTTACATGTTATTAAAGAAGAGATTCCAAATTTAAACAAAAATAGGTTTCAGCTTCTGAACCAAACTCTGTTTCATATTCTGCAGGTGAACATGTGAAGTTTTCTGTATTTACAAGGGGAAAATCTTTCATTATCTTCACATCATATCATCAGAACTACGAATCATAAAAAAAATTTTAGACTCACACTTTTGTTTAGTTGTGTTGAAAAAACAAAATACAGCTACAAAAAATGGATGGAACAACTTTTTAAACACCAGATATGGTGGAAAAAAAAATTAGATCAATGCTTTCAGTGCCACTTTGTTGGCTGGCAACTTCCAGTATTTCTGTGAAGGATTCCTACTCAGGGTGATGTCAATTCAAAAGATGATGTAACATGTTGGAGAAAGTGCATTTAAAAATTCATATTTCCTGCAATTTATATGGATCTCAAATCTAGAATCTTTTGGTCTTTAAAATTAATTTCCAGATTAGTAAGTCATTATAAAGATGAATAGACTTGTAACCGATCACAGAAATGTCTTGCTAGTGATATTCAATTTTGAGGACCTATTCACACATTGTCAGTGTTTTCATTTATGGAAGCATGATCACAGGAAATGATGAAAGAGCAGTTTTTATAACTTCTAGGTGACTGTCAAAACTTCAAATCCAAAACCAAGTCTGTCAGAGTGAACAAAACTCTTCAGAAACTAATGGAACTGAACCCAATTATGTCAGACTGAACTTGGCCCAGAGACCAAATTTGTTATTAACTCTATGTACAATCAACCTTTCCTTTGAGGTTAGGGTGAGATATGCATGACATTTATGTCCTTAGGGGAAAGCAACAATGATCTCTAGAGATTTAATCCTACCTTTGTCCTATTTTAACAATTTTCTTCAAGTACTGTAATAACGTGCATGTGAATTCATACTCTAAGTCTTTCCACACATACCCCCAAGCCAAAGTCTTCAAATCTCTTCTAAGACATTGCAGCAAGCACAGTGCTAGATAATTTACAGAATATTTCTTTCAGGGAGAAGAACAATTTTAATTTAATTATGTGTTGTGTACTGTGCTATGTTATCAGTTAGAAAAATACTACCATCGTCTTTGCAGCATTGATTAACTTTCATGAGATTATTTTTGCAGAGCATTTCCCACTGATAATTTTAAAAAACCAGAATCAGATAAATTCCTATAATCCAGAATACACAAAGTGCACTTTAATTTGCAATATCAACATCATTGCAGATCACTTAGTTTCTGCTAATGATGAGTGATGGTCCTTGAGAATATTGCAAAAAAGACTAGCTGGAATTGTTAATGTTCTCTGCTGCAAGATCTTCAAAGATCAGATTCTTTCAGACTTAAAAAAAAAAATAAAAAGAAGCTAACAAGGATATGAAATCTTTTAATCAGCAGAATAAGGCATAAATTTTATAGAAACTTATTTGAGATTATTTTATGGCATTTCATAGGGATCTCGATTTTGATGTGTTTTGTTGCTTAACTCATCTATTTGCAAGCACTCAATCCAATTAAGACCATAAATTCATGGATTAACATTCCTCAGTATTCTAGCCAAGGCATATTAACATCTTAATCACTGTCTTAGAATAGAACTACACAGTGAATGCCCCCATTAAAGTTATGGATTAAAAAAATATTCCCCTTTGCAGTTAGAATAGTTTAATTAGAGAAATTGTCATAAGTAGCATCAGGTCATTTCTAATGAAAAGATTCTCAATTTGTCTCTTATATGTCCTCATATTAAATAACCCTGTGTTCTAGAATATTTGAATAAATAGTGAAGATAATTTATTCTTAACAGAAGTGCTGGAGGCCTTCCTCTTCTACCATACTGCAAAAACAAACAATAAAACAAGAACAAATCCAAAGGGAAGTCAATAGAAAAAAGTGTGTCCTGCTCTCTTTCCATTAACAATTTGTCCTGAGCTTCAGCTTTCCTGTCCACAGAACAGCTGTGACTAACACACTCTCCTCCTACAATGTTACCAAATGGTAGCAGCATGGCAACAGTGACAATTAAAGCTAATTGGAATAATTGCATTTATAGGAAATCAGTTGTGGGTCATAGAGAGGACATGCTCTGGCACAGAGAGTGGTAGAACCTAAAAGTACGTAGTTATGCTGGCAATGAACTGCCCAGTTACATTTGTACCAGGATATTTCCTTGGCAACATTCTAGATCAGATGAATCAACTAATTATTACTATTATTTTTGTTAGGGATATCAAATTTACCATACTTTGTTTCCAGAGAAGAAACTATAAAGACATAGAAAGCCCTTTTCCCCTCTCTTACAACCTTTTTTTGGTCTTCATACTTCTAGTCAGATCATTTAATGCATTCCTGAGTGAGAACACAGACAGACCATGAAACTAGCTGAGGTTTTAAAATTACATATCCTCTCTACAAGGGTAAATCACTTAATTATTGATAAGGCTGTTGGAGAAAGACCAGTGTTTCAGCTCCAAAGAAAGTGAGAGAAGCTATACCTTCAGTTCGTGGGGTAAGCAGAGCCATATGTGCACTGAGTACCTCAGACCTTCC
>NW_020955194.1:4617698-4695147 GCF_003031625.1 Empidonax traillii | reverse complement strand
CAGTAAAAAAAAAAAAAAAAAAAAAAACAACAGATGAAAGGTGATGTTTCTTCCTCTGATTGATAGCGGGAGGCCTAGAACATGAAACCACTGATTTGGGGGGATTCAAACCCAGCTCTCCCTCCTCCCAGTGTTACCAGCCAGTTGGGTCCCTGATGCCTTTATCTGTGGCACTGGGAGCAGTGAAATGGGCCTCTGGAGACTTGTGAGCCCAGTGCAGAGAAGGGACATTAATCACTTTTATCTCCCCAAGGTATTTTGCCCGTGTCTGGAGCAGCTCCACATTACTTGAAGGATGGTCATGGAATTAAGTGAACTTGCCCTCACCCAAATCAAAATGAACACTCTCATAACAATGGATAATTTCATCATATAGGATAGTGGTTTTAAACTGAAAGAGGGTAGTTTTAGATTAAATATTAGGAAGAAATTCTTCACTATGGGAGTGGTGAGGCACTGGAACAGGTTGCCCAGTGAGGTTGTGGATATCCCATTCATGGAAGTGTTCTAGGCCACTGGACAGGGCTTTGAGCAACCTGGTCTAGTGGAAGGTGTCCCTGCCCATGGCAGGGTGGTTAGAACCAGATGACCTTTAAGATCCCTTCCAATGCAAATCATTCTATTATTCCATGATAACAAACTAATATGAAACATTAGTTTCCTCCATGCCTTCCTATTAATCTCTGTATTTGAAAACGCATCATACTTTTGAAAAACATTAAGGTCTGCCAATAAAAAAGAATGCAGGGGCTTTAAGTGCTCCTCTGCAAAAACCACACAGTAGTCATGTGTTCAGCACACTCATTCACATTAACAGGCACACTTGAAGACACAGGAAAAACACTGTCCCAGTAAACTATATTTAAACAACTATATCCAGAGATAACCAGACTGACTGATGAAAGCTGCATTTGGGCCCATGTGTTAGCTCCTGTACGTAATCTACATTCTTTTCCTAATTAATAAAATATATATTGTTTATTTCATGGGATTTCATATTTCATATGTCTAATTATAAATTAATAGTAAATGTTAACAGAGAAAATTATATTAATATATTTTAATCAAGATTGAAAAAACTATTAATTACTATTTGAGTGGCTTCAAGTGCCGTTGAATCATATGTGACTCAGTTATGTGCTCCACTGCTAAAGCAATGGGATTTTGAGCAAGACAGTAAGGATTTCTTACTGACTGCCTATAGCACATTTCACCCACTCAACCTTCATCCTTCTATCTTCTCCATCTGAAACTAAAAATTTCTCATGCATTAAATCTGAAGGTTGCTGATTAGATTTAATTCATTGATCACTTCTTAATTTAATTCATTGTTTCTGTTATGGGAAAAGCAGCTGAAAGCCTACAGAAGACTGGTGGCTAACATTTTGCAGTACCTCCTGATGTCTCTATAAATTTTAGACTTGGTTTGTCAAACTGTTAGATTATCATCTGAAATTAAAACGGTGGAAATTTCTAGCTCTTTCACTCAAGAAAAAAATTAGTATTCTTCATGCTCAGAAGCTATGAAACAAGAAGAAAAAACACCAGCTGTAATTTTCATAATTTTTAAAATTTTTTTTTTTTGACTCTGGAGGTTGACCAGGCTCTTATTATGTGTTTATAACTGTGTTATCAAGCCTCTCAAGCTAAATTGTCTCAATGAATGGACTTAGAAAGATCACCTCTCCTTTCTGTGTGGCTGTGGATAATAATGGTATTTATCTCTCCCAGAGAAGTATTTGAGGATCTGCTTAAGTATCAATTATCTGACATCTGAAGGCACAATAGAAGTGAAAAAATACGGATATAAGTAAGCAATACTTACCACTTAACTATGTAAGGCATAGAGTTACTTCTCAAGACATGAAATTTTGGCACTATGTGTTGTGTGAATATCCCGTATGTTTCCCAGCACAAACAAAATCTGAATAAAATTACGAGACTCGGATGACTCACTAATAGTACTTCACATTAAATAAAGACAACAGCAGCATTACCAGTGGTGCATTTCCATGCTCATTGTGCTTTGAGAATGGCCACAACCTGAGAGGATGGAATCATCACCCTAGCTAAGCAATTAGTTTCTCATTTAATATCACAATGGCTGTGAATGCCCTGCATGTGCTTGGACGGCCACATCAGAGACCACCAGCATCATTTAACATGTCGTAGTTTTTTTGTTTTGGGCTTTTTGTGCAAATCACTCAATGTGTTGTTTAAAAGACTAGGGATGCAGTTAAATGACCACTTATTTATCTACCAGCAACTGAATCCTTCTACTCTTTTAAGAGTATAAATTTAGATGCTTTTGTATTTTTATTCATTTTTCCTTTATAATGCAGTCCTCTGCTAGGGCAACTAAAAATCTAGAGAAAAGCTTGGTTTGTCTAAACAATTCACCCTGCTGCTTTAAAAGTAAAGGAAAGCTTCTCACAGATTAATAGAAAATAAAGCCATGCAATAGCTGGTTTCAAAACACAGTATAAAGTTTAGCTGGCTTCTAACCAATGCCCTGATTCACAAAGGATTTCAGATTCCACACGGCACTCAACACCTAAATCCACAAGTGTTCTTCACAGAAATCTCCACTTATACTGTGGGTCTCCTTGGGTGATGACTAATAAAAGCGGCAGCATGTCTGTTTATCCTCTGTGGATGTGACAGCTTCCAACTCTGCTTCCTTCCAGCAAGGGTCTGGCAGTGCTGGGGATGCAGGCAGTGATCTCAGCAGTGATTTGATGCTGGTTTAACAACTAGGGGTTCAAACTTCAGTAGCTGCAGCAAGAAAATGGTGTGGAGGCTGTGGTTCAAAGAGGAATCTGAGACTTAAGATACTTCCAATTTTGTTTTTGAGCGCTGACACATTTACAGGGCTTTAATACCAAAACTGATGGTTTATCCATAAGCAAAAATATATTACTTCTGATACTTTCTTCATTGTGTCTAATGATTTTTAGAAGGGGAGGTAAGAAGGAAGCAAAAGGAAGAAACACTTGCAAAACACTTCACTCTTGCCGTTATCGATGGCACACTCCCCTTGACTCAGGAAGGAGTGAGATGAGATTAACTGTAAGGAAGCTGAGGTGATGTGCAATCAGAAAAGAAAGACAGGTGAAAATACAATCCTAGACCCAGACATCAGTTTGAGCTTTTTCCTTGGCAACACCTTTCCACTAGAATGTGTGGGGACATTGTAAAAGATTAGTTACTCCTGGCAGTTGCTCCAAAGTACTTGCCAAGGGCCAGATTTCTCATCTCTGTTGGGATGAACTGATGCTCATATCACTGAGCAGTATTTTAACATGTTTCAATCTACAGTTTTTTGTTACAAGACTCTTTCATTCTTTATGAAGGCAAGCCATCAAAGACAGAGAGGGGAAAGACAGCAAGGCTATATAAATTTGGAAGACCAAAAAGAGGAAAAGGAAAATGAGATCAGAAAATAAAAATAAAAATTCAATCAGTGCAACTACATGACTAACTCTTTATGGGAATTCCTTTCTTATTAGCTAACTTTAGTATCATGTTAATGTTAGGACCTGCCATAACTGTTGCATATAGTAATTAGATGCATTTAAAAAAAATAGGGCAATAACTACAGCTTCCTTCTTCATTTGGTGAAATTTTATTGTTGGCAATATTTAAAGAGTTGCAACTCCTACAAGAACATCACTGCTTCATCTCAGATCCAGGTATTTCTAGTAGTCAAAAATTAGAAGACTGTTCAGACTGAAATATTTAGTTCAGCTTCTAAGGGACATGAGGATCAAGAAGCCTGTTTGCCAGAGACATGGACATACCTAAAGGTGTAGTCTTTCACCACACTGTTTGGGCCAAGCACCAGGAAGGCAATGTTCAACACAGTGAGAAGAGCTAAAGGTAATATGGGGCATAGCAAAGAGAAAAAGGAGATTTAAAACGTTACAGTAGAACAAAAACTAGGCAAGGTTTTCAAATCTTAAATACCATTCTACCCATCCAACCTGACATGTCAGTTTCAATTTTAAAATATTTGGGATAAAGAATAAGGAGTTTGTCATTTCACTTCATTTGTTTTTTTAAACATAAACAGGAAATTTTTGACCCATCTCTGCCATCAGCCAAGTAACACAGTCCCAGCTAAGGCCAGCTGAACAAGAAACCTACTCAGAGCTGGACCCTCTGCCCCAGACTGTCTCTGCCAGAAGCAGTTTTTTAAAAGAGAAAATGAAGATCAAGGAACTTAAAGCTGCCCAAGGCAGTTACTTTTTTTTTTTTTTTTTAATGTACTACTTCCCATCTCCACACATGAAAACAGAGCCAGTAGTGATGATATCATGTACTGAGTTCTCTAAATGGTACTGTACACAACAAACTGGTTTGGTTTTGACCATATAAAGTCTAGTTTACTAGTAGTTTTTTGTTCAGTTTAGTTATTTTAGTTCATCTTAGGACAACAGACTTGTGTTAAGTATTATCATAGGAAGCATATGCTTTTCCTGAGCTAGATTTCAGTTATTTTTTTCTCTCCCACTTTTTAAACAGTATTTACATAGCATTTAAATTAACTTCTGAACACTTCAGGTTTACTGCTACTATAATGGATGATTCACAATGATCAGAACAGAGGTTTCCATTCCAATTTTGTGAAATAGTGGTGTTCTTGGTATTCATACCTCAGCTACACTGACATCAGCTTAACTGGACATTTTCACCATAGAGGTGGCTTCTGTGATTACATTTGACCAGTCATAAAAGGGATTTCCCAGAACAAGGAATGGAAACTCTTTTACAGCCTTTTAGGTAATGTCAGAATTTTTTACATTTTGTTAATATGAGCTTTCACCAATCACTAACAGCATGATCCAAATCCCATTTGAAGGCAATGGAAAGTCTCCCAGTGAGTTTGATGGCCTTTGGATCAGTCCCTAAGTGCATTTAGACTTAATGAGATGTTAATGTGAATTTTATGCTGCTGTGTATAGGAATAGATTTTCCAAACTTCCCCCCCCCCCCACTAATGCAAAAAGAGTGATCCACCTTTTTAAATTTTTAAATTTGATTTTCCTGATATAACCATCATGCACGCAGAAGGAGGATTTATGTAGCTCATTCTGTTCCCTACCTTCACCCCCTCCCACCAACCTTTATCGTTGACAGACTGCAAACTGCAGAGAGCATCATCAGCTCTCAGGGGCGTCTAAATGAGGAGGAAATATCGGCGTCCCTCTTTGGCTTATTACGGTCCTGAAACTTCGGTTTGAAGGACGGTAAAATTAAGGCTTGGGGTGGGGGGGGGAGAAAAGAAAAAAAAACCCTAACAACACGAACAACCAAAAACCACTAAAACGTGGGAAATCGTGAAAGTCTAATCTTGGTTTCTTGCACCACCTGGCGGGAGATGCGCGCGGGGGCAGGTCCTTCCCCGCACCCAAAACGACAGCCCGGGGCTGTGGAAGGTGGGGAGGGAGCCGCTTCCTTCTCCCGTGGGTTTTTGGAGTATTTTACCGGCCCCAAGGAAGGCAGCCCGAGGGTGGGAGGCGAGGGTGGGCGCCGGGTAGCAGGTCTCGGCTCACGCACCTCCATCGAGGCGAGATTTCTTGTTGGGCGCCAAAAGGGAATGATGCTTATTCTGCAGCTCCTTAGCGCTGTCAAGCGAGTTTGATTTCCCGGAGGACGCGGCGACATTGTGTGACTCACCGCGGCGAGAAGATTAACCCCTTCGTTTCAATGGCCTGAGGTACGACCTGCTGGTTACGCACAGGTTTGCGGAACTGTATGCCTCTTGGACAAGTATTTCATACATGAATACATAGGAATTCTCAGAAGAGAAAAACACATCTTGTGGGAATGTCTCAGTCACCCTGAGAAGAGGAAAACCATAATTTGCTCAGGGTCAGTGACACTGATGACCTAGGGAACACCCACTGAGTGTGGAAAGTTGGAGACTCATCACAACATCTACTGTAGGAAGCAATTTTCATCAGTGTGAGAAACTCCAATACTTATCAGAAACTGTTCTCTTAAATCTAATATTTTATAAATATTTGGAATACAGACTTCTGTTAATGGCAACATTTTCATGCCCTTAGGCAGAAAGTGAGCTTTCTCTGAAACACACTGTTCTGCATCTTTAAAAATCTAAGTAGAAGATTCACCCCAAGCTGAATTACAAGGAATCTCTGGCTCCAGCCAACTGGAGCTGGGAGAGTGGCTGAAGTGACACATCCTCCCTAGGACAGCTGTCCTAGCAAGAAGGTGAGAAGTAGGCTTCAGACTACGAGAGTTATTCTGGTTGCTCAACAGCCTAATGGCCTGATGGCTTTTTTGAGCTACCTTGAGCGTGGCACTGTGATGAGGCTCTAGAGTCTCAGACCCCTTTCCAGAGAGGAGGCAGCTTGTCTAACAGCACTAACACAGTGATGATGACACAGGATTACACTGTGAAGTGAAGCACAGGGAGAGAGAGATTTGCATCAGGCCATGTGAGAGAGAATATCCAGCTATGTAACAGCATGAGTGCATACAGCCAGGACTGTACAACAGTGACTCTGGGCATATGGTTAGACATATGGAAAGAGGGGTTTCCATGGATTCGCAGCCAAACTACATGGCCCGCTTTGGCAGGAGAGGTGGCAAGCTCTGACCTAGGTATTTAACACCACTGGGGTGGAAGTAGCAGCAAAGTTTTATCATTTATTACTTTTCCTGAGGGGGGCTCAAGAAGGAAAAAAAAAAAAAGTGTTACCAGTAGTGAATATTTATAGCAATCATTATTTGTTTTCTCTCCATTCCTTCAATATCTGTTTCTGTGGTAAAGGCCAGTTATTTGACAGGCTGCAGAGTATAGATTCTCACTGTGTTGATTGATAATTGAGGTATTTGTAAGTCAGACTCGATTATGTAAAATGTTTGGTATGCCTGACTTTTCAGTAGAAACTTTCCTCAAACAGGCAACTTGAAAGGCCATTACAAACCCTCTTTTCCCAAAAAGCCTGAAAAGAGACACACTATCTCTATCTTCTTTAAATGTCATCAAACTAGGCCTATTTATTACACTCTTCAGGTTCAGCTTAACACCTTCAGAATGATGTTGTATTTTAGGAAAATGGTAATCTCTTAGATTGCTTGCAAACATGCTGTTCTTCAGTGAAAAGAAAGAAAAATATGCCCTGCATTAAAACCCAAATCAGAAAAACTTGCATTTACCAGAGAACTACTGTTATGCCCTTGGCCAAGAATTTTCTGATCTAGCTGAAGTATGAGCAGCTTTTAACATTAACCACTTGCAAGGCATACTGGAATATGGCCCTGGATAGGAGTAGTAAATATTGAGATATGAAATCACATCCTCAAATAGATAATTCCTGCAGTGGGACAGTCGCTATAGCTCTATCAACTCAAACATTCATCCCACCCAGATTGTATGGGTATGTCCAACACCTGGTTTATGAATCCTGCCAGCAACGCAGGAGTTGCAATAGTGCACCAGGCGAGCTGTAGCAGATGACATCTTTTATCTAGATTCGCAAGCTGACCACCCCAGCTGTTTGGTACAGTTTGTTTACTCCTTGAATTCCCCCCATGCTTCCTCTCTTTGCTCTCATCTCCACTGAGCAAAAAAGTATATTAATGAAAAGGAACTCAGGCCGATAGACCACAAGTTCACTGCCAAAGGAAGATTAGTTCCCAGACATGTAGAACCCCAAGACATTACATATTTTGTCTCAGCTGCACTCAGTGAGCAGTGATTATTTACAAGGTCCAGGGTTTAAGTGTTGCAGACGGATGCAGACTACCAGTTCCCATGAACAAAGATTCTGTTTCAAAAAAAAAAAAAAAGGTGTGTTCAGCTTCTGGAAAAGAAATTTACCTCTCAGCAGGGACTGGCAGCTCTAATCTTATTTACATTTCTCAAAGCAGTGGTACGCATCTCTCTTTCTCAGCCCTAACTCGTTCTGCCAGCTGAAGCTGTGCTACACAGATAGGTAGTAAATAACGTGGGATTGTGCAGATTGTTGTGAGGCCTTTTCCTTCTTCTGTGCTGCGAGTGCCTTTTCAGAAGAAACAGTTAAGCTGTCAGCAGAGCAGGATTACAAATCTGATACTCAGCGCACTTTTGGACAGTTAGAGCTTGCAGGCGTTTTCCATGAATAGGCGCCAATCTTTTCACTGCCACGCTGGTGAGGTGTTCTGTTGGGTTAGTCATTTTTTTTCAGACAGAAATCAGAGAAACAAGCACAGGAAGGTAAAAACAGATATCATTTTGTAGAATCATGTAAGGTAGAAAAAAAGCTAAGGTTATGAGACAACGGCATTTTACTCCTAGGCTTTGAATTAAAGCATCTTTCAGCCTTATTTAGGGGATTTGCATTGTCAAAGCAAAATTCCTGATCATAATCACTTGTTGCTGTAAATACTGAGGATTCTACTCTGTGAAAATACAGATGAGACATATTAGCAAACATAGCATTGAGTCTCATTATGCACTTCTGTGCATAATGAAAATGTTAAAAGCAATACAGTTTCTTTTGAAATAATGCTAGCACTTAGAATATAATGGTGCACCCTTGAAGATGTTATTTTACAAATGTTCAGCATGCAGGCACTCATACTAATGCTTGTTGTAATACAACAGAAACCTGTACTCCTATAAATTCTCACTAACATAATCTACTTAGAGGGATGGGAGGAGTTGCCTTTATGTTATGTTATTCACTTGAATGTCAACGTCATTCTCCATTCCTCTATTCATATGACTTTATTAATAAAAATATTTCTTGGGTGGAGATGAGCAAACAGCCCAGATTAAAAACACGTAAGGCTCTGGTGATTACAGCAACAGTCAGTGCCTCTGGGCAGCCACCTCTGCTTGAGGGATTTGGGCTCACACCCTGAAGGCATTAATAAGGTCGGGAGTCTCAGGCATAGTAATAAGGGAGGAGCTCCCAGATTTTGTAGAGCCTTAGGCTCTGTTATACCTCTCAACTGCTGCTCCTGGCAGAAGGAGTCACAGCATTGTCCTGTGGTGGAAAATTACTAATCCAGTTCAACAGGTCAGAGGCTGAAATTTCTGGGGCTGGTGTACATCACAGGGCATCACTGCTCCTGCCACCAGCCTGCCAGAGAGCCACCACCCACACCTGACAAATTGATACGATCCTGTCCCACAGAGCTCCCTCTTCACAGGGAGGTGCTTTGAAGTGGAAAAAAGAAGTGTCACAGACCTCATTATAAAAACCTGAACTCTGGCAACAAAATGCCTCCTTTTGGCTCTATTAACAGCACAAACAGCAGGTACTAGCACAGAAGATGAAGCTCTGCCGTGTGCTAGTAGGTAACACAGTTTCTCCTTATCCCTAAATAAAAAGACTACAAGGATGGACACAAGGAAGGGAAAAACAAAACACACATTGAACAAACAAACAATCAACAGAAAGAGGATCCCTGAAATCTTTGAAGCCAGAGTTTATTAGAATTTCTGGTTATTTCCCCCATCATAATGCAATCAGATTCACTTACTCAGTTACCTTAGATCCTGAACAGTTCAGCATGATACTTATAGAGAAACAGGAGGGAGGAACTGCTATGTCATCTTCCAATACTCTAAATTATTTTATGCTGGCTTTACTGAACTGGAAAGTGAGCATTTGTTTTTGTGAAGTATTGCCATTAAATGTGTTTTCTCAAATAATGCAGATTATTTCCACAAAAGGGATGAAAGATGTCCATAGTTTTCTACAGCGAAAATACCCTGAACAGTGCAGCCTGTCTATCCACTATGTTTTTCAAAAGAAAAGCTCCCCCTAAGGCTCTGCGCAGAAGATGACAGTGAAGAGAATGTACCTTCTAATGCCTAATTGGTTACCACAGAGAAAATGTGAATTGCAATGAAAGTGATACAAAGATACAGTTTAAGGCCAACATGTTTCTTTGTCCTTACTGTGATATATGAAATTATAACATTAAAGTAGAAACGTGGGAGGTTACAGTAATTGTAACCAAATTTCTTGTAATCAACAGAAATAATATTCTTTTTTTCTAGTAAACCACTTCTCATTTTATTGCATCTTCACACACATGCACTATTAATGAGTTCTCAGAATATTGTCTTTTGCCTTTAATTATCTAGAAGAAGAGTTTAATGTCACAGAAATAACAGAATATTCTGAGTTGGCAAGGACCCACAAGGATCAATTATAGAATGCTATTTTTTTTAAATTACATGGAAAACATTTTTCCCTCACTGTCTCTGTGCATGCATTTCTACAAATAGTGGCATCTTCTCAGCTTTTACTTGGACCACTCTTACTAGGTAACACCACCACCATTATGTCCAGGCCATGACAGGAAGTCTTTCTGTCCAGGCCAGAAAGGACTGTGGTGGGTTAACCTTGGCTGGATACCAGCTGCACATCCTGTGGCTCTATCACTCCCTTTCCCAGTGGGATAGGGGAGAGAGTAAGGTGGAAAAAATCCAGCTCATGGGTTGGGATAAGGGAGTTTATTTAAGGCAAAAGGTAAAGCGAAATTTGAGCGTGCAGGAGCAAAAGATAGCAGGGTTTACTCTCTACTTCCCATGAGCAGCGATGGTTGGCCACTCCCAAGGAGCAGGGCTTGGGTACACATGACGGTTTCTCAGCAGGCAATGAATCCCTGCCCTCCTGCTCTTTGCCTCAGCTTTTATATCTGAGCTGAAGTCATATGGTATATCCCATATATCCGAAATCATATATCCAAATATTCCTTTGGTCAGTTTGGGTCAGCTGGCCTACTTGTCTCCCCTCACAGGATCTTGACCTCAGCTAAGGTAGTAGCCAAAACACTGCTGTGTTACCAACATCCTTCTAGCTGCCAATGCAAAGCATAGCATTGTGAGGGCTACTGTGGGGAGATGAACTCCAGCTCAGCCAGACCCAATACAATCTCCACCCCTTATTCCATGCCGTTTACGTCATACTCAGATCTCCTATCTGACTATCTCCTGCGCTAGCACAGATCTTGTTTTATGGCCTTCTTCCATCACTTCAGGTCTTGAGGTCCATTCCGTTGGGATGGGTACTGAGGGCAGGAGAGGTAACTGATTATTGGATACCAACACCAGCCTGGCTGGTCACTGTCACACTGTCATCAGTCCTCGCAGAATTCGCTGTTCAGTGTCCTGCGACTTTACTTGCCGCAACACACAGATCATCTTTCTCCCAAGGTTAAATCTCCTTGAGGCACACTCCGGGTCTTCCTATCTTCCCTCATTACCCACCAGGTACACCCTGGTCCCTGAGCAAAGATAATCCCATGGATGGGTTTGCCTTTTCTCAAGGCAGAAGAAACCCACACTGACTTCCGCAACCACTTTCCCATGTGTAGTACCGGGACTTTATCCCCTCCTACAGTGTGTAGGGGTTTTTCTTGGGCAGGACCAGGGCAGCTGGCAGATCCCCTAGTGTTGACTAGCAGATCCTCTCTCTCCATCATTCCTTGAAGCTACCAGCCACACCACACAATCAAAAATATACAAAACCAAAACCTTTCTAATTTTATTTTTTTTACTTCTGTTATATATGGGAATCATTCTAACTGCAGGTGTTCCCCTGGAATCTGTGGCAAAAAATAATATGTACTCACATAACTCTGGAACTCCCTTAAAAAGTGCTTAAGTCTGTGAGTAGCTTGGGCCTTGCCCATATTCAAGATTTTTTAAAAAAAACATTATTAGTAGATTCTTCCCTTTTCATATTATGAACTTCTTAGTGCTACAAAATTAGTGCTGAGATTAATGAAAATGCTATAAGCCTGGAGAACTTTTCACAGATGCACAGCTGGGGAAAAAAAGAAAACCTTTGAGCGAAGGAGCTACTGGCTGACAGCACAGAGCAGAAGTGTGAGCTAAGACAGTGAATACCAAATAGCAGAAGCATGAGTTTTCATTACCTCAGAGCTCTATCTTTTTTTTTTATTATTATTATTTTTACTATATATCCTCTAATTTTTCAATCACCTCATGATCTTCTGACTGACAGAAGTAGTCAACCTCTATAAAACTATTCTGGATTATTTTATTATGGAGAATTATTTGATAACAGAGTATGTTTCATCTCTACCTATCTTTAGGTGATCTCAGTGAGAAGCTGGCAAAACTCAAAGGGACTTGAAGAAAATGTGTAGGTAAGTGACAAGGGAGAATGAAGGTAAATGAAAAATGCTCCTGTGAGGAATATGAATTTAGTAATACTTTCCTTCTAAACACAAAACTGAGACATGACCATGGTATCAGGATTAATGGATGTACACAGCATTTCAGGACTGTGTGAGTGGTAGAAACAAGACTGTATTTTGATTTTCTGTAACAAAAAGCAAAATTAGAAACTGTAAGAAAAGAATGGTGCTCTAAAATCTGTTCTCTGTAGACTGCAAAAGAAAAGAAACCCACATTATTGAGCTGAATTATACTTCTACGACATGTTTGAGGAGTGAGTGAAGAATTTTGCAGTTCAGTTCCTAAATTCACTTTCACTGCAAGCATATATGTTTGCCAACATGTCAGTGCTGCCTCAGCTCCCTCTGTCAGCTGCTTTTCTTCTGAGGGCTGTCTCTGATATTCTTCCTTTCCATTATCATTTGTCACCTGGTAGATAAAACTTTAGATTTCTGAGCTTGATAGGCCACAAGTTCAACAGCAAATAGCCTGCTGGTCAGTGTAGTGAGCTACGACAGGCTGAACAGCAAAATTACATTGGTTAAGGAGTGCTGGTTATTCCCCTAACCCAAAGGCAATCATAAATTTAAATTCAGAAATTTCCGGCCTGGAAGGATGGTAACTCTGGGATTTTATTTGTTTGTTTGTCTGTTTCTAGACTATTAATCACAATTTGTATTCTATCTCCAACACATTTTCCATCTTGGTTGGAGATAACAAGAATAGTAACTCAAAGTTTTTATTTCTATACCTTGAAAAGAACTTGTTCTATGCTTTCAAATGTAGAAAAAGCATTGATTTGGCATATACATGCTAAATATGACAAAATTTCATAACTCAAATTATCAACAATTTTCCCTGTTCTCTGCTCCACTCTCTTCTTCTGTCTAACCAGTGTGCTGACAGCAGGGCTGACTGCATTCTTAAGACACAACGGGTTTGGATTTTTCACTTTGCTGTCAGAAGAAATAAAACACAAAAGGACACAGTAGCTGTTGGAATGACTCTGGTGGGTTGGTCTATTTACTTCTGTGGATTTGTGTGTTTTTATGTCAAGAATTTGCGAAAATAATTGTGAAAATGAGAAGTTACCTAATGTATCATGACTCTGTGAAGGGCTCTCATTCAGCTCCTCTGACATTCATACCTTATTCCTTGTGGTCCTGCTGAGCAGTGTGTGTGTTTCCATTTGTAGCTCTCCAAGGAGCACACACTGTAAAACAATCACGCAGGCAGCAGTGACATCACTCTTAGGTACAAACAACCACCCACAACCCTACCTATTAATTTCGTCAGACGCCTCAGCCTGCTTCTCTTGTTTCCAAAGACTTAAATATAAAAAATTAGAAGTGTTCAACAGAAAAGAGCATGTTTAGTGACTACATCTTTTGAAGTCAAACAATACAAGGTTAAATTGAAAAGACGAAGCTTTAGCAGAAAAGAATTGTGCTTAATGGAAAAATATGAGAAATTTCCTCTTGATCATGTCTTCTGGCTGTATAGCTGCCATGTGCCTGTGTGAACATTTCCTAAAAGGATATTATTTCTTTGAGGCCATGAATTTTTTTCTCTCAAGCAGAAAAACACTTGGGAAACTCCAGCTAATAGAGAATGCAGCCACATGTCTCCTCTGCAGCTCCGCTACTGAGAGCACAGTAAGCTCATCCTTTGCTCTTTACAATTCCTTCCCACAGAATATCAAATCAAATTCAAGGCCTCAGCACTTATCTGCAGTGTTTAGATACCCAAGGCTATATCCAAAGTGGTGAGCACAAAGCACATGGGAGCTTTTGTGTCCTGAAAAGACCCTGTGTCCACACTGGGGTAAGACCAGGGCATGCAGAAAATCCCTCTTATCTTTCTGTCTAGGTTTTCCATAGGAAAGGTGTGTAGTAGAGGCAATTGTTTCAGATGAGACACAAAGCAATGCAAAGGGTGTAACAGTGTGCAGACACAGAACAGAAATTCTTTCTGATAGATGTCTTATTCTGGAGCTAAATAAGATATCTGATAGGCATCTTGTTCTGAGTCTGGCCTGTATAAAAGACAGTGTGGTCAGCAAGACCAAGGCAAAAGTAACTCTTGGGGTTTTTTTTTGCTAATAAATCTCTTGGGATGAATTAATGTAAATCAACACTAGGTAATCAGTGTTTACATATATATATATATATATATATATATACATACACATATGGTATATTTTAGAACAATCGAGTTGCAAAGGAAAACAGGTATATAGCATTTTGGTTGTTATTATCTATAGCAATATGGCAATATAAAAGCATAAAGATATCACCCAATAAAATGTGTAAGGGAGAAGAGAGAGAGAAAGAAAGAATAAGGGTTTATATTTACCACCCAGAGGTCTCCAGTGACCTTGGTTGTTGTCACCGTTGTCCTGGTTTGTTGGGGTGTGGTGGGGAAAGAAGCCCATGAAACATAAAGGGGGTTTATATCCTCTCAGAATCCCTCCTGGTACTTTCTGTGTGTGTGTGTGTGTGTGTGTGTGTGTGCACTCATTTTGCAGAGTCATGCTGGTTTTGTGGGAAAGGCTCAGAGGCTTGGAGGTGCTGGGTTTTTTGACATTTAGATTTAGGCTGGGAGTGGGGGGTGCTTCAGAGTCACCTCCCCAAGAGTGAGGCCCTCTCTGGGTTCCTGGTGGGTGTGTGCACAGGGAGTCCCCTTTGGCATGGCCTGGCTCATGGGAGATCAGCATCACACACCCAGAGACTGGCCCCTTGGCCTCCACCCCTCAGCCTTTATCTTCGATCTGCTGGCAGGAGGCTTCTTTGCTCAGCTTGCTACAGAAGCAATGTTTAAAGGTATTTAAAAAAACCTATTCCTCACAAGGTGCTCGAAGGAGTCCAGAGAAGGGCAATGGAGCTCCCGAATGGTCTAGAGAATAAATCTGATGAGGAGCAGCTGAGGGAGCTGGGGCTATTCAGCCTTGAGTAAAGGAAACTCAGAGGAGACCTTATTGCTCTCTACAGCTCTCTGAAAGGAGGTTGTAGCCATGTTGGCTTTGGTCTCTTCTCCCAGGCAATCAGCAACAGGACAAAAGGAAATGGACTTAAGCTGCACCAGGGAGGTTCAGGCTGGATATCAGGAAGAATTTCCTCACTGAAAAGGTAGTTAAGCACTGGAATAGACTGCCTAGGGAAGTGGTGGAGTCACCATACCTGGGACTGTTCAAGACACTACTGGATGTGGCACTTGGTGCCATGGTTTGCTCGACATGGTGGTGTTCAGTCAAAGGTTGGACCTCATGATCTCGAATTTTTTTTCTGACCTTATTGATTCTGTCATTCTGAAGACCACATAACTAACTCCCCCATAAACTAGGGAGTGTCACCAAAATTTCAGCCCAATAAAAAAGACAACATTCCATGCCATCTTTAACTCACCTGTTGACACAGATAAATGTTTATAAAAAAAAAAAGTTTTTTAAAAAAACAAACATATAACAACAAAATAGTCCTCTTGGAATGACTATGTGATTAAACGCTGTAGTTGAGGCTGCTTTGCTCTGCAGTGTGCAGAGCTCATTATATTACCCACATTTTCAAAATAGTTTTTCCTTATGGACTACATAACAGATTCCTTTTATAAAGGCAGCCTAATTATTCTTGATGTACTGGATAATGTTAGATTTTAATTACAAATATTTAAAATTCCTTCATAATATAAAGTGACAAGGACTTGGTACTTTTTGGCTCTCAAATTTTTAACACATTTTTAATTCTTAGAAGTAACACAGATAACAGTTTGAAATGCATCTTCTACTTCCCAAAAATGCAGTTTAGAAAAATTTTTCAGATTCCTAACATGCATTTCAAATAAGCTTTTATCATTGTGATCTGTAATATCCAAGTCAAGAGATTCTTAATTCCATAAGGATCTTTACTAAACTCATTCAAAGCCACTTGAGGGAATGAAAAAATAGAGTTGGACTTTTAAACCTGTTTGCAATTTTTCTTTTGGGAGAATTTAAAAAAGCTCTGATTTTAAGGGTGAGCTTTTTTTCTGCTGAACTGAATATCAAAGCTTAGTGTAGATGATTAAAACCAGATATACAGAAATTAAAATGCAACTGTGAATTTTGCACAAAAAATTACAACCAGAACAAAGCTTTGGGGCTTTAAAGGTTGTGTTTAAATTTACAATGCTAATTAGTTCAGATAATCATTCCTGGAACCAGGAAGTTCTTCAGATGATTGCAAAATTGGGCTAGAAATGTCTCAGGTAGATTTGGGCAACTGAAAGCAGAAGTACCAATAGTTTGTGATTTTTTGATTTTCTGCTTGTAATAATGAGTGAATAGAGTTCTTGAGTCTTTTCTAAGTTTCTTTATGTAGGTGTTAATGTGCAGCATTAATTTTGCAAAAGATCACCCAGTGAGTAACAAGAAAGCAGTGATTTGAATAAATCATGAGATGCAAACTTTTTCAATGCCACTTCTCAGCTGGTCAGATTTGTATTGTGAGAAACCAGAAATGAAGAAAACTAGATAATTAGAATTAAAGACAAGCTTTTTTCTTTCTATTTCCAAATGAAATATTGCAAGAACAGGTACAGAGCTGCAGCCAGACAACTGTCCCTTGTGAATCACTCAAAATTCTATCCCAACCTGAATGCCTTTTTACAGTTGTGTCCTTGATTTTACTTCCTTTAAAGTCATAGATCCATTAACAATCTTTTGCCTCTTTAATTGTAATGCCATGAGAAGTATAATGGTTCCTTCATTTGGAGCTGAATAGAGCTGTGTCTGACACAGTGCAACCCTTGGTCTCTTCTCACAGAGGTCACATCAGCAGCTCCCCCACTGCCTGCATGTTGCCACCTACACCTAGTACACTGCTGCATTTTTGAATTGTAAAAACCACAAAGCCTTTTAAAACTTACAAAAGGCAATTTTAGCCCAGGTATCACAGTATTATGTTATCAGGCAATGCAAGTTGTAGAAAGATTAAAAGATTCTGGGAAACTAATAAGCAATTCAATAATGCAATTTAATCCTTTTATTCTTTTGCTTTGGTTTCATTTCTGTATACTTGCCATTTGAAAAGTTAAATGTATAAAGCAGTTCAACCTTTTATGCTGAAGGCCTCAAGGAAGAAGAGATGTTCATCAGCAGCCATCCTATTTTGAGCTTATTTGTACATATAAACAGGTTTCATGTATCATTTCATCATAAACTATTAAACAAACATTTCTCCATGCATTTTCTCTTGTTTCCTTCAATAGTCTGTCTGCAAATTTTCTGTCTGTTTTTTTCCATTTCTGAAGGCTTCAAAACAAGTTCTGCTCTGAGTCTGAACGTGATAAACATTCCCTCGTCCCCCACCAATTCTCTACACTGCATAGACAACCGCCACAATTTCTGTTTTATTATTATGTAAGAAATTTGCCTATGGACAACAGCCACACAGAAGGTTACATTTCCTTCTCTTTGGGGAAATGCAGTTCCTGCTGAATGTAGCTGCTTAACCCAGCAGGGACTGCAGCAAAATTAATGGGAGTGAGTCCTTCTTCTCTGGGATTGACACCTGCCTTTAGAGGTGGAGGATTTGGGAAATGCCTTAATTAAATTTGGAGTGCTCACACCCAGCCCAATGGCTCACTTGCAATCAGCTAGCTTTCCAAAATGCTCAAAGAAACCCCAAAATCAAGACCATACAGGAGAGGGACTATGGCAGAGAGGGAAAATAGGTAAGATCATGTTTGCTGCCAGTTGCCTCTGGCAACAGTGTTCAGTGATAATACTAAAGTGCACAAAAGCTAGAAATGAGCTAATGTCAAATTAACATAACTTCTGACATCAGTAAAAATCATGAAAAGCCTGCAAAATTTGTAGTGTTTCACTCTCATCTATCTCCTTATCAATAAAAATGAAAGGAGAAATTTTCAGCTATATCATATTCCCTATCAGCAGTTTTCAAAATCCTTTTTAAAGCCCTCAGAATTTTTAAATCTTTACTTTCTTTAATATAAGAAAGGTATTTCCCCCTATTGGCAGATAAACCTATTAAAAAAAAAAATTTAAACATTCAGATCCTATTAAAACCATTCTCTCTTTTTGCTAAGCCTGAAATCACTATCATCAGGTAAGTCAGCTGATGTTTAAACACAATTATAATACCATAAGTCTGCCATTTTTTTCAGTTCTTGGATTAGTACATGTTTTTGCATGGGAAGATACTCTTACATTATTTCTGTTATAAATTCTGTTTGTAGACAAGAATATAAAACAGCACGGAGGACAGAAGTGCTGGTGATAGCCAACAATTGCTTTCCATAACAATTTACTCAGTGCAAAACATTTCCTAGGAAGCTATTTCATAATTAGATTGAATAACAAAAAGAGGCAGATACTTTAATGTGTATGCCATGAGGGAATGGATAATAATATACAACAAAGTTTTGGCTATTATCTTGTCTTTGCTAGATTTTTATTTTGACATATTTTAACAAGGACTACAACCTAGAGCTTTTTCTATTAAAATAAAGCTTTATAAAAATGTTAAGTGAAGCACTCCTTGTTTTCGGAAAATAGGATTGAAAATCTTGGGTTTTGTCATGAAATTAAAATGCCAACAATATCTTTTGAAAACTTTGACAAAAAAAGTAAGCACTAAGAGTGTTTTAAACAGTTAGAGTGCTTTCGTTGAAACAAATTTTTTTTACAAGTAGTTGTGTTTAAAACTATGCAGAAATTTTGTAATTCCAGGGGAGGGAAGATGAACAAGATTTTGGGAAAATATGTGTTGGCTAAGTAGAGATGAAAAGGATCAACTAAATAAAAAATTCAAAACCATCTTCAGGAGGATTAACCACCTGCCTCAAAAAGAAAAAAACAAACCCACATGTCCAGCTAATCCCCGAATTCTCATCTATGAGCTCCTTGCTTGTAAAATACATGAAATTATAATGGCAGCATCAAGATACATCAGTGCTGAATATATCAGTGTTTATCCAGGCACAGTGTACACAAGGCAGATGTTGCACTGACCCCTGTTCAATGAAATCTGTCTGATGGTTTGGTTGTTCTTCTCTACTCATTTGATATGGTCATGAGGGAGAAAAATGCCAATTATGCAGCTTCAAACTTAGGGAAAAGAGCTACTCACACACCTCCTTGGGAGGACACCAGACCCAGTCGGAGACAACACCATGGCAACATTAGCTTAGAGCGTGTCTCAGACTTCTGTAACTAGTGAAGATCAAAGAAAAAGAATTTGAGAAAAGCGGGGTTATAACATTGTTTTCCAAATAGCTACTGCTTGCTGTTACAGGCAGGATTCGGGAAGAGAATACAGGAGATCATATTATGTTATGGATTTCCTTCTCAGACTGAAATCAATGATGAGTGGATGAACAGGGTCAGTGAAGGGGGAAAGAAGAGGAAATAAATAAAAAAAAAAAAGTCTCAAAATCTCTACTAATGAAAAAAAACAACACATACTACCAAAGCACTGCTGCTGAGTGTCACTTCAGGTATTACTGGTAAGAAAACGGTATTGGAGAATAACAGACAGGGAAGGGGGAAAGTGTGTCAAGAAAACAATCAATAGACTAAAAAAGCAGCAGAGGGTATTATAAAAGGCAGGGAAAGGAAAAGAGTGGATCAGATTGGCCTTTTGAGTCTGATGTAACTTTGAGTGAATAACACTGTGTATGTTTGCAGTAGTGTACACAGCAGGCTTTGGGGTATTTCCAGACTATCTGTAGTTTGCCACAGCAATTTAATGTGGCATTCAAGAATAACCCTTTGAGGCAAAAGGATCACTATATGCCAGTTAAATTATCACAGGTCTGTGAGCAACTGACAACCAACTACCCGTTTGCTATTCTTAACATGAAGCATTTAATTCTCTGACAACTTCTATGTTACTTGCCGTAGGTATAAGAAGCATATCTTGTAGTTGTCATTTGTTAAATTTTACCTCTATAAATAGAGGTAAAATAATGAATTACAAGTATGCAATATCTTCTACTTTACCTCAGAAAGTAACCTTTTCCAGAATAGAGGGAAAGCATGCACCCAAAAAAGTACAGGCTACCTACCACTCTGATGATTTGTAACACCCTAGGAAAAAAAAAAAAACAACACAAGACACAAGTTCATTTCTACTTAGGTAAGTGATAAGTAAGAGGTAGTGGGAGAATGACTGTGAGCAGTCAGTTTTTGCATGGAATTATTATGGAAATTATTTTAAGCAGAAACTGAAAGCGTCAGAGAAGCTGTTTGAAGACGCAGAACTACAGAAGATGGCTTTGTTTTCCAGATACAGTTTTATTTTACTGCTCTATTTATGCTCCTAGCAGATGGTGTTTGCTTCTCAAAGCTCCAGAGAGCCAAAAGTAAAAATTATATCATACAGGAGTAGTGCTTCAAGAGGATTTTTAGAAGGTGGTATCTTTCCTTATTTGTTTGAACTCATTGTGAGCTTTCAGTTGTTACCAGTACATACCCACAATTTCCCTAATGTTTATATGGAATTCTCTTTAGGAAAACCAACCCAGAAAGTATTCTGTCACTTCCAACCTGTTTACTGGTAGGTCTGGACTGTGTTTTCAGGAGTTTAGGAAGAAACCTGACTTGAAACCTGAAAGAGCAATTTAATTTCTGATGCCTTCCTTACCTTCCCACCGTCTTACTACAGAGCAACATTCATTCTCATTCTTCCTTTTTATTAAAAAAATGTTCTATTGCCTACGCATCTTGCAAATAGATAGATGAGAGTGTGAGTCATGTAAGTATTGCTGATTGGTGGTAGTTGAAACAAACACAAAATAGAGAAAGGACAGAGGAAGTAAAACAAACATGGCACTGTGCAGTTTTATTACATGTATTCTCTAATTTCTTTACAAAATAAGAACCTATGTTTTCCCCCACTCATTTAGTATTTTCTCTTAATACAGAATGTAGTGCTTATTCATTACACCTTAATTTCAAAAGATTCCATTGTATTGTGTCTGTATTACTGCACCAGCAGTATCGTATAAAAGACTACTTAAGTTTCCAATAATAACAACTTAAATGAATTTGGAAAACAGATCCATAAGTCGAAAAAGACTAGTCAGTGGAAGTCAGAGGAATGGTTCACAAGTCAGCAACATAAGAGCATGAAGGGAGTTATTGAAGGCAATATTCTTAGCCAGAATCATCCAAATAGCCGTGAATCTTAGGTTTCTGCTTCACTCTTTTTTCCACTGTATTACTGAAAAGAATTTAATATCATAAGAAAGAGAGTCACACAAATGTGATCCTTGGTTGAACAGAGCACTCTGTTCAATGAAGAAGTAGGAAACAACATTTTTTTCAGAGTTTGCTGTCTCATTTCCCATTGTCTTTTCCAAGGGAAGAACAGTTTTCTTAATGACAATACGGAATGTAAGAGACATCACCATAAGCAAAGCCATGTAAAGTGGGGTTTTGTAAAGCCTCCAAAATGTTTGCTTCAAACACCAACTTGATCCCTTCCTTCATGGTACTGCAATTAAAACAGGAAGAATGTATGCATCTCCTCTCTGATGCAGGAGCTCTGGAGGCCTCTGATATCTTTATGTGCTAAAGGCTCCTTGTTAAGCAGCTAGGTTTGTAAAAAATGTGACCATTATCATGTTATTTCCATGAATTTTACTGATTTGGCAGGCTTCTTCAATGCATTTTTGTCTTGAGGTTAATCTGCACCATATGAAGTCTGAGACTACTTGGAACTGGAGGGAGTGGTCAGAACAGCCCTTCGAAGCTGAAGCCTTTTTGTATCCCTTCCTTTCTTTTTGTCTGATTTTGATGAGTCCTCTATAAAATATGTTACATTTTCATCTCAGTAAAGTTCAGAACATGATTTTTCAGGATGAGGCAAGAAAGAGTTGCTCTTATAATCTCCCAAGCTTCAACTTTTTGGTTTTCAAAAGAGGCAGAACATTAGCACTCCCCAGTGCTGTTTCCAAAGTTAAACCTCAACTTAAATCTCAGGAGTCAAGTTTCAAATAGGAAAAGCCTTTGAGGATCATAGAATCACAGAATCAAAAGGGTTGGAAACAACCTCTGAGATCATCAAATCCAACCCTTGATCCACTACCACCCCAGTTACCAGGCCATGGCACTCAGTGCCACATCCAACCTCATCCTGAAAACCTCCAGGGATGGAGAATCCACCACTTCCCTGGGCAGCCCATTCCAATGCCCGATTACCCTCTCTGTAAAGAATTTCTTCCTAATATCCAACCTAAACCTCCCCTGGCATAGCTTAAGCCCATGCCCTCTTGTCTTACTGATAGTTGCCTGGGAGAAGAGATCAACTCCCACTGGCTACAACCTCCTTTCAGGTAGTTAAAACAAGTTAGATAAAAACAACTATTCTCTAACTTGGAGTTGCTGTTAATGATGGAAGGTAGTTCATCGAGGGTAATCAGTCTATCAGAACACAGCTTACCTTTCCAATGTCAAGGAGTAAGAAATATTTGAAGGCAATAATGCTAGAAATCATTTTGCTTTTCACTCTGAATTTGCTGGTTTCATACTTGAAAAAAATTCTTCTTTCTCACACCTTTCTGCCTTTTTATGCCATCATAGGATTGTTGAAGCAGTATTACAAAAAGCAGAAAAAGGTGTGGCAGACAAATGTCTAACATATTAACTGATAAACATCCTAGCTCACTACAATTTATGAACATTCATTACTTTTGAACAATTACTTATTTTTTTAAAGATACCATATATTATGATAATTTTCATACCTCTCCACTTGTCCAATACTCTTCTTGAAAAGTTAAGTCTTTTGAGCCTGAAGGAGCTCAGGATCTAAGTAAGGGGGGAAAAAATCCTCACATATCTTTCCAGCCTTTTAAGTTCTACTCTCTGCTAAGGTCTTAAGAAGATTTATATAAAGCCTACAAGTTGTTCCCAGTTCAGGTCCTTGGCAGCATGCTTTAATTTTAAAGCTGCTCATTTTTTCAGTTTATCAACTGGGCTGGGAGGGGGGAAATGGTGACTCACTTCCTAAACTCCTGCTTCTGCCCTTCCCTGTCAGAATTATATGGAGCTCTGCAGTCTTCTTGAGAGTCATCTGCTTCATTACTTGACAAACCTTATCCTTCCATTCTTTCTGGCTAATCCCCTGTCTTTCTTCTTTCATGTATCCCTAATGCTCTTAGGAACCCTTCTCAACCTCTCAAATCTCACTAAGAGGCAGAAGTAGCCCATGGTGAGGACCCTGTTTTCATATTCATCCTTATTGTCAAGGGTGCCAAACTCTGGAGCTAGCGTTGCACTGACAGGGCTATTAAGAGTTTTTTAGTGGAATTTTCACTTTTAAACAGTTTGTTTAAAGAAAAAAAAAAAGACTTTAAAAAAAATATGAGCGAGAATATTTTAAAACACAAACTAAGAGAAGCAGACATAAAAGAGTAAGGTTTTGACTCACTGCTTTTCATTTTTCAATGCCTTCAACATAGGCATTCAGCAGTTATTTGGATATACTGGATTATATTGGATATACTATTGATTTCAGCTAAATTTTGGGTTGTTGTTTCTTTTATGTTTGTTGGGCTTTTTTTTTACATATTTCCTTTTCTTCCTTTGTTCATTTTTTTTATCTTTCTAAACTTACACAGTGCCAGCAGATCAAAATTCCAGATGGGCATCATGTGCATCTAATGGGAGACTTAAGGTGATCCCACATGGAAATGTGTGCTGCCATATAATGAGTCCTACTTTTGATACTGCATGGTATTCTAGTTTTTGGGCACTAACACCATCATCTCTGGATGCAAGAGACACCTTCTGATTCAAAAAACACTTCAACAGGTTGATATTAAAGGAGTTATTAGAGGATGTTTTACTCTTGGTTTTACAGGGTATGTCTTTCCCAGATCCCTTGGAACAAAAAAATTCTGCATTGACACTGTTTCTCAAGTGGATTTTCATGCAAAACACTTGAAAAATCAGCACTTTTTTTTTAACTGATATTTTTGCCTCAGTCAGGGGGTGCAAGACTTTTCACATTGACTTGACTGAAAGAGAAAGTGCTTCTAAATTCTTTCACAAAGGCTAGAAACTGAACTGATGTTGTAGATAGGATAGATACGGAAAATTGTATAATAAAATATTGGTTTACAATATAAGTAATTAGCTAAAAACTGCTTTTATAGATATAGGCTATCATACCAGAAACTAAAGGCTTTTTGTTATACTGGCCAACTCCTCTACAGTTTGATTCTGTGGGTTTCAGCATTCAGTCTCAGCAGTCAATGAATGCAGATGAAAAGATCACACTTTAATTTTTAGGATAATTATTGGCAAATAAAAATCTTTCGTAAGACTCAACAAAACCTAATTTCTGGTCAGAACCCAAAATATTTAATATTCTGGACTGAGCTGGGTATCCTGAATGTGTGATGCATTTCTTCAATGTCACATGTACCTCTTGTTTTTTATAGGAGTTGTGATACAGAACCTTTCTTTTTTAACTTGGTATGTAGTCTCCCATAGTCTGTTAGACTCTGTTCACTTACAGCCCCTTTTTCACAGGTTAGTGCTGTTTATTTCTTGCAGAATATCATGCAGTTCAGTAGTTTGTCAGCTTTTGAAAAATAATTGTTCAATTGCCTGTAAACTGAGAGGGATTTTCTATCTGTCAACAGGCTAGACTTAATGGGATAGTATGTTGACAGCATTCTTTTGAAGTAGTGGTTGCTCTCAGGGTTTTTTGAGTTTGCTCCTTCTCAGCAGGCTGACTTCATACTTGCTTGCATCTGGTTCTCCCTGGAAATTCTTTCCAAAGAAAAGTGGTGTCTGATGCAGCATTTCCATGTCTAGAGAGGTCATGGAGCTGAGATAAGGGCAGCCACCATATTGCCGGACACTGGGAACGGAGCCAAGGCACTCTCAGGCTAAACCCAGCAATTTCTACAGCATTTGTTAAAATGCAAAGTTGCACATGCAGGACTGATGCAGAGTTTTATCCCTTATGAAATAGGCACAGAGCTGAGAACATAACACTGCCATTTTAAGAGATGAAAAATCTTACCCCATATGTTTATTCTAATCACAGAACCATAGAATGGTTTGGATTGGAAAGGACTTTAAGGTCATTCAGTTCTAAGCCCCTTGCCGTGGACAGGGGCACCTTCCACTAGACCAGGTTGTTCAGAGTTCCATCCAGTCTGTCCTCGAACATTTTCAGGGATGGAGCATCCCCACCTTCTCTGGGCAAACTGTTCCATAGGTTGTTGCTAGCTCAGGATGCTGAATGAGGGTTCCATAAGATAGTTATGCAGTCTGTCATCCTGTTGGGCTGCATGAGCAGACTCCAAGAAACTCTAAGCTTTACACCTCTAAGTGCCCAGCAATTTAGAAAACTTTCATGTTTATTTGTTTAATGAAATAAAAATGCATACCTGGACATATAAAGATATATATATATATATTTCCCATTCCTCATAAAAAGTAAATTGGCAATCTATTTCAAGGGACATTAGTATGCTTGTTTTTCCTGCTGCAAATAGGTTGCTTTTCTCTTCCAGAATACTGCTTTTCATGTTTGGTTTTTTTTTTTTTTTAATATGCATTTTCTTAAAAGATTCCTATGATGCTCCTCATCACTCTCCTCAAAGTCAGCAGGTAATACACCAGCAGCCTTATTAATATAAACAATCAATATTAGAGAGAACTTTTCTCTGGTCATTTGAACACAAATGTTAATGCCCAGATAATGCTAGCTCCCTGAAAGCCATATGATAAAATCTATATGACTTAATATCAAAAATTTATTTTAAAGTGCCAGCAGAATACTGTCAAAGCAATATGCTTTTAGTAGCCTGGGAACTCCAAAGGGAAAAAAGAAAAATGTTATACTGATTTTTGCAAGTTTATCAGACCAAAACCTTGTATCAGCACATGTACAATACACATTGGTACAGAACTGTCAAAACCACAGGATGCTCATAGACCCAGCTGGGTATTGGCTCTCTCATTTGCATTTAAGTAAACTCATTTGTTTGGAAAAATTAAAGATACTGCATCAACTCCAAGCCTGACTAAGCAGAAATATGTACCCTACACACATCATGTGGGACATAAGCTACTTTTTTTGGAGAGATAAGAGGGAAATGAAGTAAATTAGATGACCTGAGATGGTAGTGGTTTTCCAGTTTCACATGCAACATTCTTTTACATGCTGCAAAGAAAATATACCCTCCTTTGTTATACTCTGCGATGCTATTATGTATCTGAGTATATATATGTAGAACTATAAATTCTTTCATATGTTTAATGGATAGTTAAAGAAGCTTTCAGTTTGATTCCAATTTAATGTACAAAAGTAGAGCTCAGAAAACAAAGTGTTTGATCCGTAGCATACAGGAACAGATATCCACATGTGATGGCATCATGGGAAATGTGAATTAACAAAACAGTGGCTGTTGCAGTCTCTGAAGTTTCTACTTGGTCAGCATCAATGTAGCAATGATCCATAACAACCTATCTTTCATCAATAGCAACATTCTTCACCTTTGCCTCCATAAAAAGAAATATATCTACTTAGAATTACAAAATCCACAGAGAAAGTCTGCTTGTACCACTTTCTGGAAGACAAATCTACCTTTCCACATCAGATATCTTGGAAAAAGGACGGTGTTTTCCCTGATATTTTGTACTGGAAAATTAAAATATTCACAAACTTAGATGCAATCTTAAAGTACCTTCTTTGGTATGGAAAGGATTTTGAGATCTGCCAGATCAGAAAGTATAAAAATTATTTTATTTTGGATAGGTTCATCCTCACCTAATCAAAACTTCCAGTAGGATTACTTTGGGAAAGAAATAAAACAAGGAGACAGAACATAAATCTTCAGACAGGGCTACCGAGAAGTCACTTTCTACACCAAAGAAAGAAAAGTGAGCTTGTTCAGTAAGAAATCTAGAGTGGAAGTAACTACCCAAAACATAGCTGAGAAGTAAGGGTGGTGAAGAGTCCTCTCTCTCTCTGCAGTAGCAGTCAGAGGTATTCTTACCACTGCTCAACTCAGGGAAGCACAGAACAGCAGTATCCACCTTTCCTATGTATGGGGAAGTATAAATCTGTCACAGCAGGATGTCTCCTTAAACTCCCTGTGGTATGGTAAAACTCCACTCACATTCCTGTCCTGTGTGTCTTACAAATAAAAGAAAATCCAGTCCTGATCAAAATTAATCCTTAGCTGCTAGTTTTTTTTTTTTCCTGAATGCTTCCAAGGTCTTTTTCGTGTTTGAAATTGTAGCCAGTCTTCAGTACTACTTTACATCTTTCTTCAACAGCCTGTATGGAACCAGTGTTGTGTCACCAGTGACTTATATTTGAAGTTAGATCTTCTCTAGGCAAATTTCCTGGTAAGGCATTTCATGTGGCTGTATCTTGGTATAATCAAATAGGTATCCTATGCAATGCTGTCAATCTAAGCATCTGTCTTTTCCTGGGGGGCACAGAAAATGTCTTTTTTGAGCTGTGTTTCTGCAGCCTGCAAACACTTTGCCATTTTCTCTGCACCCTGGTGCAGTGCTAAGTAGGGAGCGCTTGTGGTGAGTGCATTGCCCTTCATCATGTTTTGGGAGAGGATCATCACTCAGGTGCTCTCACTAATGTCTCTCTGGAATTGATGACAAGCCTTGTGTGGTCAGACTTAATGAGTAAATTAGAGTATCTGAGCAGGCAGCACAGTTCTGAGATGCAGGGACTTGGCCCTGTCTCATTACAATTTGGTTGAAAATAGCCTCTGATGCAAAGTAATTAATTTTCAAATTCATGTAGCTGCACTACCTGACAGCTTTCTCCTGTTTTCTTCTGAAATGGCTTGACTTAGAGGGACAAATGCCACTCGATAAAGTGGTGAACTGTTGTTTATCAGTAGCAGTTTCTACAGAAACATTACCTCTTTCCTCTGATTTGCTTTACTGCTTTAGGTAAAGGAGGGTTAATCAAAGGTCTGGCACAGCAATCATTTGTCATACAGACAGACTCGATAACTCAGTACAAAGAAGTGTTGGAGATAATCAAGTTGTGCTTTCATAAGAGAATTCTGAGAATATGAGATTAATCACTACAGCTTCATTGACAGCAGCACAGGTCTTGGACTTGCTCTGGTTTCTTCAGTGCTTGTGGTCATCTCTAACATTAAATACTTAAATTTACGTCTTTTTTTTTTTTTTTTCAGGAAGACTTATTAATTGGAAAAAATCCCCAACCTACATTCAAGTCAGAAACTATAAGTAGTGATTTACCTCTATATCTAGCCTTCTTCATTTTAAAAGAGAATTCACCCTTTCGTCTTTAGAGGTAAAAGTTAAAGTTAAATTACTGCCTGAATAAATTTAGGAGTTATAATCTTTAGTGACATCTTGAATCATGATGTATCAAAGATTTTGTTGCAAACTAAACCAGCCTTTTATCAAGAGAAAGACCAGTCTACAGAGCTACACTTACAGCATAATATTGATATTCCATGCTTTTTGTCAGGAGAGGAATACAGTCTTTTTTTAGCAACTACCGTTATAATACTGTCCTGCAGCTAACAGGCTAATAGAGAAGACCACAAACCTTACTCCTTGACTAAATTTGTCGGTCAGAGTTTTTGGTTATTTCTATGTAAATAAACAAACAATAAATGGCCTCTTCTTTGTTGCTTTGATGATGATTAGATCAACAGAAAACCACTGTTTAATTGAACTCTGTCTATGGAATTTAAGGGATTTCTCAGGAGCCTGTTAAAAACCACCAGGTCAGGGCTTTGACATCAGCCAGCCAATAAACAGGACCAGAAACAGCAGTGAGAAAGACATGAAAGTGGCCAAAAAAACCACTCTCAACCTGAGAAGAAAGACTACAAAAATATTTTTAATTAAAATGGAGAGCAACTTGTATGGGGGAAGAAAACCTTCTGTGTTTGCTTCTTCTTCCTCCCATCTTTCTAATTTCTACAAGGAAGTACTGACAAGTGGTTGTACCTATTTTTTTCTGTAACAGAAAGAACTGCATCAGAGGCCCCTCATCAATTTATTTGCCTTTTGGAAACTGCACAAGAACTGAATTTTGGTTAATGGTTTGGGTCAGAAGAAGTAGAGCTAGATATATTCACAGCCTGCATGTGTGCTGTAGCTCAGACAGATGGCCACAAGGTACAATTTAGGCTAATAACATGCTGTTTCCCTCCTCCTAATTAATTGTGAGGAGCAAGGTATGTATTCAGCAGTAAATTCCTTCCATAGCACTTTGTTTGAGGACAAATTATAGAAATCTTGCAGGTCCTGTGAAAGGGAAAGTCCAAAAGCCCGTGTTTAACAAACAAAAAATGTATTTTTCCAGCAACAATGAGCCAACAGTTTCAGGCCCCAAGCTTTCCAGGGCTTTCATGTCTCCAGCTGTCTTTGAACTTTAATGAATGGATACAGAGGAGGGAGACTGAGAATTAACTAATCAGGAGAACCTCTGGGCTTCAGACCCAGACCAGGGAGAAAAGTGAGGAGGAGTTTTGCAAGACTGTCACTCACACCTTAGTGACAGCTAAACTTGGTGAGTGCTTGAGCATCACCACAGCCTCTCAGACTCTGATCGTGGGTGGGACTGGAGGGTACTCGCTCTATTTGTGATGTACTAGCAGATAAAAGTTGCCTGGAGGAAGCCTTGTTAAGGCAAAGGAGAGTTTCTTGGTTCAGAGTGTATTCACCTTTTGTCCCACTTCTCCTCAGATTTCACTTTGGAAATTCAAAGGCTAAGTGAATATCAGTTTTATCTAACACTAATATGCTAAGTGAAGTGGGCCTAGGGTATCTTTTAGCATTTGTTCACCAAACACTGATTGAAATATTTCAAAACAATGAACAGTTTGTCCCTAGATCAAGTGATTTTTAATGCTGAATGAACACATGTGGATTCCCCATCTTGCATTTCAGATTTGGTCACATATGGATTTAAGCTTCCAGTCCTAAGTAATTGCCAATACATGAAAATGAATTTCCTTTCATTTCCTTTGCTTATTTCTTTGAGAAATGGTATTTGAAATCTCTTAATTTATTTTCTATTCTTTTCCTAATGACACATTTATTTGATGGGAGACTCATCAATAAAAAACCAGTCACAATCACAACAAATATTACTGTTAACTGCAGCTGATACACCTATTTCTTATTCAGTACATGTTGGACCACCTAATCTTTAGCTTTTTAACATAGTATCTTCTTCACACTCTGCCTGCATCACCTTTCTGGGTAAACCACACTCTTTTGTTGTTTTTATTTTTATAATTAGGTCACATCTTTTTTTTTTTTTTTTCCTGAGAACAGTCTAGGTTCTCTTTTTATTAAAAATTACAACATACATTTTGAAAAATACATCAAAATATATGCAATGAGATGATCATATTACTAGAACACTAAAGCTTATTTAGCAGTTGAGGTTACATATGTACAGACATGCAAAACTGTTCAAGACAATATACAATTCTGCTTGTAAAACGCTTTTGGAAGGCAAACCTGTTTCTGTACTCCGTCATTATTATTATTATTATTATTATTATTATTATTATTATTATTATTATTATTATTATTACTGTTATTGTTGTTATTACTTTTTTGTAGCTTCAAAATCACACTGATTCCCAACTATATCTTTACTGAGTAATGTAGCCAATGGTTTCATACAGCTTTATTTTGTAAATGCTTATAGAAAAGGTCCATTCTTTTGCATTAATAAAGGCTCTGAACCAATTCTGCTTTGCCACAGGGCAGTACTCTTGACATACAGCATAGAATCAGTCCCTGACACATGCCAGTCAGCTCCTTCCTTAATCACAAGCACAAATCTTCTCCCATGAATGCCATCTCGGAGGTTATAAAGGAAACTAAATGAAAATTACATTCCTCTGTCTGTGGCAGCAAAGAGGAGTGGGGAGGGGAGGGTTCATTGAATCAGCCTGACAGTCATTCCATGAAAAATTGTGCTTTGCTGGTAAATATCCCCCCCACTTCAAAAATGCGTATGTTTCTCTTTAGAAGTCATGAGATGATCAAGAACACTGTCATCATCTAAAGCCTTCCCAGGTGTTTCAAGGCAGTTGGTCACACAGCGGAACCTTGCGTTCTTCCCTGCTGTCTTCAGGACACAAACCTTTGTGCTCTTGAAACCTGCAGAGCTGAGCAACCTTCTGTTCTGATACTGAGGGTAATTTTTGTTGTGGTTTGTCTGTGTTTTGTGGGTTTTTGTTTGTTTATTTGTTTTTGTTTGTTTGTTTGTTTGTTTGTGTGATTTGGTGGGGTTTTTTTAGAGGGTGGGAGCATAAAAACTGGAAAAAGTGTTTCCCTTTGGAAAAAATCACAGGGACCTGCCTTATATGAAAAGAAGTGTTAGGAGGGTAATATAAGTTCCAATATGCAAAGGATTTTAACCTTTTCACATTTAGTTTTGCTCTAGTACCAAGAAACACCCTCACGCTCATACACAGAGCCCTCAGTTTTGAAATTAACTGAAGAACCCACTCATGGCTTTTAAAAAGCCCAATTAAATAATTTGAGGTTGATTGAACCATTTCACTTCCAGTAAATCAAAATGTGCACCAAGTTTTAACTGCTACTCTGTAAACTAAGTAGAAAGGAAAGGTCAGTTTTGACCAAATTTTTTTTTGTTTGCACCTTTAAGAGCAAGCCAAAACACAATGTTTCAACAGCATTGGGAAAAATATAGAAGTAGTCGTGAAGAATGGATTCACTGTCCTCTATTGATACATTTGTCAGCTGAAGAAGTACAAAATATTATTAAGAAATAAAGTTTAGTATACATTTTGGTCATAAGTGTTTATTCTTCTACTGTTTCATTTTATATTTATGCTGAGAAGAGACTATTCTGAATTACTCTTTAGATGGTACCAAATACGTAACTGCAGCCTAAATACCTTTCAGTGTCTACTTTGAGACAGATGGATTAGGGATGGTGAGCTCCAGCCTAGCTCTTCATTTGTCTTTCATTTATTGTCAAGTCCTGCTCATCTGATACAAGAGTACTATTGCAAAATCAATCTTTCTTGCTGCTTTAAAAAAAACCTTCTTCACTAGTGAACTTACATTTGCTCCTCAGAGAAACTAACGTGTTGCAGAATGCTTCTGAGACCCAGGATATGTGTCTGAATGTGTAGTACATCAGCCAGTTAATGATGGATCTTTATTGACATTAAGTAGCAAATTACACTTAACTGAAGATTATAAACAAGTTTGTATGTACATTTAATGACAGGAATGTGACAACTTTCTTTTTGTCTGATGTCTTTATCACGATTTTTAGTGATAATGCATCAAGGCTTATTTTTAAAAGTTGCCGTTTAATTTCAGCCTGACAACATAATGGTGTTCACAGAATATCATCTCAGGGCTGCTGAACCAGCAGAGGCAACACTTGTTATGATATGTATGCCTAAGCTTGAGGGTGCATAATAAGCATGAGAGCTTCATGCCCTGAAAAATAATCCCTGGGAACACAGTGCATAAAGTGCAAGCTAGAAACTGCAAGCTAGGAACATGTTTTCTTTAGGGTTATTATCCCAAAAGAGGCATTAAACTGTAACACAGAATATAGTGTAATAAAGTGATTATTACTTGAATTTTAGATTTACTTTTAAGAATAAAATATTTACCCTCAGTTTCACAGTCTTTTTTTTTCCTTTCCTACTCTCCTCCACATGATTTAATATAGCAGACTTGATTATGGTGGAAAAAAAAATCCCCACTGCATTTTTCTCTTTGACAAGAATATCATTCTCTTTCTAGTGATGATTCTTTTTCTTATAGCACTTTCAGAGAAATTATGCACATGGGACACAAAATGCTCTGAAGTAGCAATGAAGTCCTTAAAAACCCAAGAAGGAAATTGTACGAGGTTACATCAGGACAAAAGTGATTCCCAGTCCTTGTCCCAGTGTTCATGAAGGTGGGAATTTCCTGCCTCACAATGCTGCAGAGAACCTGTATGTGTGTGCTGAGGCTGTGAGAGCGCAAGCAGCCTGCTCATGCTCTGAGCCTCTCCCGGCAGTGATGGCACTGCCTGAGTTACCTGCATGATCATGAATCAGAATGTGTCTGACAGAAACTACTCATTTTAACTGTCACCCCTTACTCACATCAAGCCACTGACATCTGAATAGTGGCTATCTTCTCATTTTTTTCCCTTTTCTCCTTACCAGTATCACCCACGCCCCTCCAATCTTCTTATAGTGGAAGTACCCAAAGCTTTCCACTCCATGACTCAATGTGCATACCTCTGCATTCCTTGGCTGGTAAAGTCCCATACCCTTCTGGTAAAAATTATTTAGTACTTACCTCTTTGTTGTTCCTTGATTTTTAAGAGTTTTTATTTGGGAAAAAGCGTCCCTTAATAACCATTCACACTCAAACTCTAAATGCAGACATATTCCTTTTTAATGGTTGTTTCTAACAACAATTTATGAGTCTATTGCTCTTCACTAAAAGTATTTGATTGAAAAGAGGTTTAAGGAAAAGAAAAAAATTAATTGTCTGTTGAACAACTCTGGAGTTGACTGGTAGGAAATAAAGGTAACAAACAAGTATTACAGAGGGAGGAGGAAAGAGAGCACAAACAATTTGAATAAGCTTCTGTGTTATTTCTTTTGTGTTTACTAGACCATACAGACAAATGCTGTTCAATAACTAAGGGTGAATTCATTTCCTGGGCAAAGTCTTGCCACCAGGATGAGCAGAAGCATAGATTGCCTGACAACTGCAAGCATTCTCCTAACAAATTCAGCACAGAGGGGACAAGCTCTCTTTTCCAAGTAGATAAAAAAAAAAATAAGTTAACTGAATAACAACTAGTAACATAATTGTGCTGTTCACATTCACAACAAAAAAAACCCCAGTGCCTAGTAGAGTATAATTGTGTACATTGGGCTTTGCTGACAATTCTAGTCCCGTCCTCTGCATCCCTATTTCACACAGCACACTATCATTTCTTCCACGGTGCAGCCGTGCTGTGTCTAACACACACAAGAGGAAACACAACTTCCCCTTCTGTTGCTCAGTTTGCCTGGTTCATTCTCTGCCTCCTCCACAGGTGTATTAAGTATGTTTTGCATGAGGTTTTGGCATGTAGAAGGTATCTACTATGCATCCCAAGGCACAAAGAGTGTTGATACCTCTGTTTTCAAAGCAGAAACTTACAGTTTAATCACTGTGCCTCATCTTTTAAAATAAAAGAGGACAGTGATGCACCATTTTTCTTGTAATCAATTCACTTTTACTTCAGCTAACTTCACAAACTGTTACTTCATTATTTGACTTACCAAATCCCCAAAATGCACTGGTTTACTTGAGTGTGAAGCTTTATGGACTGTCATAATTATTATAGTCTCAGTCTGTGTGTCCAATTAGTCATTGAAAATCTAACTACATAAATATTTGAAGAGTTATTTCTAGAGAGCTTGAAGGAAAAGGACTAGCCAGCTTCCCTCAGCCTGAAGCTCCTTGGAGAGGCTAATTACCAGCATGTTTCACCTCAGCCAAAAGCCATTAATGAGCTCTCCCATTTCTATGTTTGTGCTTGGTTCTGTGAACTACGAGATTCAGAATTTCACCCTTGAAACCAAATCTGAGACTCTTCACATTGAAAAGTGTTTACCAAAGAGGGTGGGAGATGGTTACTGTTTCTCACTGTAACAGGGAGTCAAACACAGGAGAAACAAAGGAGACATTCTAACAGGGAAATACTGGTATTAACAAAGGAAAAGGACACTTTTTTTTTTTTTAATTAACAAATATGATAACTTTATTTCTTCCATGAGAAAAATGAATGCATCTCAAGGTGAAAAATTAAATCCATGCGTAAAAGCTCAGTCACGGAGAAACATTGTTAATAGGTGCCATATTATGACCATACAAGTCCCTTGTAGGACTAACAAGTTGCCCAAAAAGGAGAGGGAAAATTCCAATTATTTGAATTCTCAATGACAGTCAATTATACAACATCACTTTTTATAAACATTTGTAACTGTTGTCCATTTTGAATGCTGCAAATAAATTATACCACTTGCAGGTTTACCTTGGCCTGGCTTCAGGTAAGCAAAATTTCAAGGTGACTGGGTAGTAACAAGTTACCTGCTCTCCAAGCCATTGATAAACCACCCACTGGGATGCCTTAAGCATTCTGGTTCCTCAGCACATTCTCCACAGTATTCAAGAGTGGCATAATCAATTCCTTTAGAAGCGTCATGGCTGGAGGAGAAATCATTTTATAAGGCTCAGGAAGAGAAAAAGGAGGAGAGGGATCTTCCAATTGCAGGTGATTACTAAGAAGACTTTCCAGCATGCAGTGAGATGCTGGGGAGTGTGCTGGAAACAACCTGTCCCATGGAGCATGGCCAGCCCCTCTCTCCAGTCTTTTCTGTTCATTATCATACCAAGAACAGCATACAGACTGAAAAGGAGCCCATGATGTCATTTGATGACCACTTAGGAAAAAACAACATAAACAACAGCTGTCAAAACATAGACAACTGTGTGTGTGCAACACTAAAGTATTTATGAGATTCTTGTTGAAGAGGGGATAGGAAGAAGTACAATGAAGAAGGAAGAGCAAAAAATGCTGCTTGATTTCACCAGTGAAAATTGTTGTTAGTTCTAACTGCTGCAAGTCCAGGACTGCAAACTGAGCTGCCCTTTATACCTGTAGTGTATATACTGATATACCTAAGATGAGCCTTGTGGTCTTATTACCAGATGGTAGAATAAAAAAAACCAAACTATACTGTTTTCAAACCACAGCCTCTGACTGACTGGAAACAGAAGTTGGAAAAGCAGAATATCCGTGACCTTCAATGTTTGTGTGCTTAAATGCTTCCACAGAGCTGAGAAGAAAACTGCTGAATTTTCACACTTTCTTGGTTTTTTGACCTTTATGAAACAGCCACGCTGGGATCAAAGGCAGCCTCATATCTTCTCAGACCAACAGTCAGATCAGCTTTGTTTGCTCAAGAGAATATATTTACATGCTGATATAGAGCATTTGACAACAGCTGAACTAACACATGCAGCAAAGTTTGGCAGCTGAAGGGCAAATAATTCATTAGGAAAAATGACTGAAAAAAATTTACTTTTTTCTTGTTGTTGTTCCCAAATAATACCAGCTGCTCATAACAATACTGTTTATGCAACGGAAGATTTTTCTCTTCTAATTCAATTTTTTTTGTATTGTTTTTTAATGAGAAAGTTTGATGGAACACTAACAAAATAGCCTTTTTCTATAAAGTTCCATATTATTTCCAGTGGTATCTCTCAAAAAGCTAATATTTTTGTTCTATCATGATATAAAAAAAATAAAAGGTCCAAATAAACCAAAATTCATTTAAGTCTACAGCTTATATTTTATATAATATAGTATTATAGTAATACAATATAATATTTTTATTTTAGACATATTTTTATTCTGTGAATGTCTAAATTATCAAAAATATAATTAATCTAACAAAGGCAAAAAGATGAATGGAATAAAGCTTTTTTAAAACTAGGTAACACCTAGAAATGTGCTGTATAGCCTGTGTGTTTCCATGGTGTGACAAAAATGCTATAAGACAGACATCTAACGCTCTCTCAAAAATACTTCTAGAAGGAGTTGAAACTTCTAGGGGTACAAAAGAGATTATAACATTGCCAAAAATTCCCCTTCTCTCCTCTGTGAAACCACTTATATCATCCTTTACCACATGCAGCATGTGAAGGGAAAGTGAGTGGTTTTTCAAGGGTAGCACAGGCACAGCACTCAAACCAGCAGCAGTCTGAATCCTCCAGAGACTTCACAGCAAGGAACACTGGAGCAGACTTGAGGTGCAGACTCTTCTTGAACATTATAAGATTGTTGCCTTCACTTTGAAAAAAAATCAGTTCAGTGCAGAAACAAATGATATTCCTAGAGCCATAAGACGAGTAGAATTTACATCCTATTTATTGCATCAGTATGAACTGCAATAGTTTTATTTCCAGATATTCAGAACATATTTGATACACTTTGAAAGTGTTAATGACATAAGTCCCTTGGCCATGTAAGGAAAAGAAACCCTTACCTGTTAAACTTCTCCGATAAAATCTCTAGCTGATTTGAGTGGTATATTAGCTGTGATGTTACAGGTAGCAGAGCTTGTTAAAACATAAAAGTTGTAGCTTGAAAGGGAGCTCTGATGAAATATCCTTTCATCTTCAAATCAAAAGTAAGTAAATAAAAAAAGAGAAGTCATAGCTTTCCAAGAACAGAATCATTACAAGTGGGGGTTTGAACAATTTAAGTCACCTATTAGAAATCTGAGTTCCCTAGGTAGGTTTGATAATTAACTTTTGTGACAATTGCCTAAAAATAACCTTCTCTTCTCATGTACCATTTAGACTTTGTTGAACTGACATTTCCTAGGGAAATTCTGTTCTTTCAGGGTTTTCAGTTGGTGCTCTGAAATAGCTCTGTCAGACCCTGTACATGTTGGTTTAAAAAGCAAAGCCTGCAGCACTGAGCTATTGTTCAACTCTCTTTCCTGTGAAGTAGCTGCTGAATTTTCCCTCTTATTAATACTGCCATCTGTGCAAGGGAAGTTGAAGGATTTCGTAGTGCCTCCTTTAGCACAACTCGTACACCATTCCTATTTTGGAGTAGGAGGGCCCTTTTTATTTAAATGACTGTAATATCCATGTAAGACAAGTAGAGTCACTGTGGGAAGATATAATTGTCCTCTTTTCCCCAGGCACTTCACAGCACTTCATTTTAGGTGCTGACTGTACCTGTGTGCTCCAGTCACTAGTGACAGAGGAGGGGACCTTCCAGAGCGTGGCTCAGAGACAGACCCAAAGGCAAGCACTTGCCTTCGCTTGGTCTCCAGTCACTGCAGTGGGAATTTAGGGAAGCAAGACAGACTACATTATCTGACTTTTAGGTACCAATTTGGATAGTATGAATGTTAGTGCTGTAAAAAGCATAGTTAAGGGTAAATTACTCAATTCAAATGACCCTGGATCTCCATACTTACATTTCAGGACCAGCTGGTGAAAGTCCAAGTTTTGTTCAGGATTGTTTTGAGGATGACAAGTAAGAGGGGCTAAATAAGTTTTTGATGTTTCTTCTGCAACATAGATAAACTTCTCCATTCTTCCCTTTCTTGAAAAAAAACCAGTATTTTCATCCTTCCAGGAAGTCCCTCCACTTCTTCCTTCTCTGACCTGATGGCTAACTCTTGCTAGTAAGAAACTTTTCTCCCTTGTCTCATAGTGTCTGAACCACTCCTTACCACTCAGTAAAGCTTTGGGGTCCAAGTGTGTGGTAGGTTGCTTAACACAGTGAAAGCATAGCAGCATTCTTACATAGCAATAAGATGCCTTAATGGTTTTGGGGTAGATTACAGAGCTTTAGGGACACTATTCAGACTGAAATAAATGAGTAAGACAAAACCAGCTCTTAGCTACCTCTTGGTCTCTTTTGACTTTATTTCAACTTCTGGATTCTCTTATAACACCAAATTTTCAAGGCAAATTGAATGAGAAGAATTTTCATACTGCCTGTATGACTGTCTCAAGTCAAGGCCTTGGACTTTTGCTTTGTTGAATGAAATTATAACTTGGGTGAAATTTTCTCTTATGCTCACCTCAATAAGGTTAATTGAGCGTTAATTCATCTGGAGAGATATCAAGGCACAAAACCATTTCAGGCTCATGTCTCAGGTCCTGTTTGCCCGGCTCCGAGTTTTCTCAGCACACTCAAGTCAAACATTGAAAGGTTCATCTGACAATGAACCAGCTTTTCATTCACTGGATGCTACAGCGGCATTCCTTTACCTGGCAGCAAGGCCAGCCCACATGTTCCTGCTTTCCCCATATCCTTCTGCTGCAGGTGCTCATTTCTAGCTGTGCAACACAACAGCTCTGCTGTGATTTCACAACAGGAGTGTTGCTGCTGGGAAGAACACACTGAGCTACACTCACTGCAAAAAGCACAATGCCAGCCACTGCGTTTGAGCTGGAAATATGAAACCAGTTTACCTTCACTGAACATTCTTCTTCCAGCTCCCTGCTAAAGAAGACATATTTGCGAATATTTTAGTTTAAACTTCACTGTGCATTAAGTAACATTTACAGTAAAAATTAGTTTTATGCAACACACACAAGAAAAACAACCATAGTTGATCATTGACTCTGTTTAGAAGTTATTTGTACATGCAAACAAATTTAGAGTTGAAAAATCTGGAGGATGACTCTCCAAAGCCTGCTTTCTGGAATCAGTGGAAGGTGTTAAACGTTGCTAATCAACTTGCATTGCTTAGTAGGTGCTATTCCATTTGAGCATTTAATTATTAAAGCTGATACATTCAAAGCTACATTTGAGCTCCAAGGTTCAGTTCTCATCAAGATGAAAGAGGGAAGTAGTAACACTTTGCATGATTACTGCAGCATGAGGAAAGAGGCCTGTGAATGGGGTGAGCAAGGCAGTGGAAGGCAACAGAGTATGCCCGACAATACAATGGTGACAATAGTAATATTGGGATAATTTGCCAGGGATAATTTGCTGAAAAGTGTCGACATTTGATCCAACAAACATCATAGAAAATAGGATTCCTTATGAAGAGGCTGCACAACCATTCTTAATTAGATTCACCATGGGCTTAACTGTCAAGAGAAGAATTTGCTTGGTAATTATTTTATTCAGCTGTATGTCAGGTCACTTAAACATTTGTGATAGACTTCTTCAGGTGGTAAGGCCTGAAATTGACTTGCATGAGGCTTGAACTATTAAATATTGAAGTAACTGTTCCTGTATGATGAAGAAGTGTTTTTTATAAAGTGACAGCTGTCTTCATCATGGTTATTCATTAGAGAAATCATGGAATCATTCAATGGTTTGGATTGGAGGGTACCTTAAAAGTGACCTAGTTGAACCCCCTGCTATGTGCAGAGACATCTTCTACTAGACCAGGTTGCTCAAACTTCCATTCAACCTTTATATTTATTTTCCGATTTATACACAGATCAGGAAGCGATGTAGGTCAAGTTTATATGCTATATGTAGTTCCTTTTTTTTTTTTTTTAATGTAAACAAGAGTAGGTTCAAGTCTTTCCTCCTGGATGGCTCCCTGCCTTTGGTGGGTCTGATGGGAGAGCTGTGACCCCGCGCTGCGTCCCTCGTCTGCTTTGCAGCCCCCTGTTTTACCAGTAGAAATGATGTGACGTTTTTTTCATGAAACACAGGCAGGTTTTGGGTGCAGAAGCTCTACTTGGCCACTGGATGGGGCTCTCCACACACAAGTGACATCCCCAAACCCCGCCGTGCCCACGGCAGCGCTTCCCGGGAAGAGGCTGCCCAGGGGCTGCATCTGGGATCGCGGGGAGGGGATGGGGGCGGAATCCAGGTCTGCAAAAGGCAAAAACAGTGCGGGAAGAGAGCTACTCACCTTTAATCCTTCAAAATAGGGTTCATTTGTTACTGTTTGTGGCAGCCACGCAGAAATGAATGGGGTGATAAGACTGAAGCTATGTATTACATGTGTACACGGCCCAGAGCAACACGTCATACCTACTAATATTTAGGAACTCAACAAGAGGTATCAACGGGCAGAAGAACCACAAATAGCTAAGAGGAAAAAGGTGTTGTAATTCTGTACCTGCACCTTCTTTTTCTTTTCCTTTTTTTTTTTCTTTTTTTTTTTTTTTTGATATATATATTTCATTTTAGGTATTGTACAGTTCATAAAAACCATAATAAAAGCCATATGGTTTTAATTTTATTTCTACAAGTAGGGAAATGCACTTATTCCCATTTCACACTTGCTGAACAGACTCACAAAGGGACCTTTCCTCTGGTAAAGGTCACAGAGGAAGTTCATAATAGAAAAGCAAACAGTGTGAGCCTTCCAGATGCTGGGCTTGTGTTTGCACCATTGAAACACCCTCAGTCCTAATAGTCTTCTAAGTATTCATCTCCTGAATAAAGAGAAGTCCTCTTTGCCCCTGCTGTTGAATTCCACTCATATTCACTGTTTATTAAAACTAAATATGTTTCAGTTGCAGTTTGACCATGTAATGCTGTATGTAGGATAGCAAAACTGCAACTGCTGCAAATATACTGTTCAATATACTGAGCAGCTTGAAGCTTGTAAGGGAAGAATAAACACACGAGGGAGCTGCATGGCCTGCAATAGCTTCTAACTTTAGTAGAAGCAAACAGAAAGGCAACAGAAATAATTCTTCTCTGATGCATATTTTACCTGTAGCACTTGTATTTCTCCTACTTTTGTAATGAACTAAAACTGAGAAGTTTATTTTAGTTTTCTGATAAGGGTTCCTCACACCCTCCACCCCAAACAATAATTTTTTTCATATGGTCATTCCTCAGCCCTGGTCTCCACTCATTTTTCCTCATATAAGCTTGTCTGTTTCCTGATTTAACACTATTAGATAGAATCATAGAATCATAGAATCATAGAATAGATTGGGTTGGAAAAGACCTCCAAGATCATCAAGTCCAACCCCTGATCCAACTCCAATTACTATATCATGGCACTAAGGGCCACATCCAATCTCTGCTTAAAAACCTCCAGGGATGGTGAATCCACCACCTCTCTGGGTAGGCTGTTCCAATGCTTGATTACCCTCTCTGTAAAGAATTTCTTCCTAACATCTAACCTAAACCTCCCCTGGCAGAGCTTGAGCCCATGTCCCCTTGTCCTGTTGTCGGTTGCCTGGGAGAAGAGACCAACCCCCACCTGGCTATAACCTCCCTTCAGGTAGTTGAAGAGAGTGATGAGGTCACCTCTAAGCCTTCTCTTCTCCAGACTAAACAACCCCAGCTCCCTCAGCCTCTCCTCATAGGACTTGTGCTCAAGTCCCTTCACCAGCCTCGTTGCTCTTCTCTGGACCCGCTCCAGCACCTCAGTGTCCTTCCTGAACTGAGGGGCCCAGAGCTGAACACAATACTCAAGGTGTGGCCTCACCAACGCAGAGTACAGGGGAAGGATCACTTCCCTGCTCCTGCTGGCCACACTGTTCTTGATGCAGGCCAGGATGCCATTGGCCTTCTTGGCCACCTGGGCACACTGTTGGCTCATGTTCAGCCTCCTGTCGATCAGCACCCCCAGGTCCCTTTCTGCCTGGCTGCTCTCCAGCCACTCTGTGCCCAGCCTGTAGCGCTGCAGGGGGTTGTTGTGGCCAAAGTGCAGGACCCGGCACTTGGCCTTGTTGAACTTCATCCCATTGGAGTCAGCCCATCTCTCCAGTCTATCCAGATNCAAGTCCAACCCCTGATCCAACTCCAATTACTATATCATGGCACTAAGGGCCACATCCAATCTCTGCTTAAAAACCTCCAGGGATGGTGAATCCACCACCTCTCTGGGTAGGCTGTTCCAATGCTTGATTACCCTCTCTGTAAAGAATTTCTTCCTAACATCTAACCTAAACCTCCCCTGGCAGAGCTTGAGCCCATGTCCCCTTGTCCTGTTGTCGGTTGCCTGGGAGAAGAGACCAACCCCCACCTGGCTATAACCTCCCTTCAGGTAGTTGAAGAGAGTGATGAGGTCACCTCTAAGCCTTCTCTTCTCCAGACTAAACAACCCCAGCTCCCTCAGCCTCTCCTCATAGGACTTGTGCTCAAGTCCCTTCACCAGCCTCGTTGCTCTTCTCTGGACCCGCTCCAGCACCTCAGTGTCCTTCCTGAACTGAGGGGCCCAGAGCTGAACACAATACTCAAGGTGTGGCCTCACCAACGCAGAGTACAGGGGAAGGATCACTTCCCTGCTCCTGCTGGCCACACTGTTCTTGATGCAGGCCAGGATGCCATTGGCCTTCTTGGCCACCTGGGCACACTGTTGGCTCATGTTCAGCCTCCTGTCGATCAGCACCCCCAGGTCCCTTTCTGCCTGGCTGCTCTCCAGCCACTCTGTGCCCAGCCTGTAGCGCTGCAGGGGGTTGTTGTGGCCAAAGTGCAGGACCCGGCACTTGGCCTTGTTGAACTTCATCCCATTGGAGTCAGCCCATCTCTCCAGTCTATCCAGATCCCTCTGCAGAGCCCTCCTGCCTTCCGGCAGGTCGACACTCCCTCCCAACTTGGTGTCATCTGCAATTTGCTGATGATGGACTCAATCCCCTCATCTAAATCATCGATAAAGATGTTAAACAGGACTGGTCCCAGCACTGATCCCTGGGGAACACCACTGGTGACCGGCCGCCAGCTGGATGCAGCCCCGTTCACCAGCACTCTCTGGGCCCGGCCCTTGAGCCAGTTCCTGACCCAGCAGGAACAGATAGGATGCCACACACTCATTCTCTTTTATATAGCTAAAATTTTACTTCTATAAGTTGTCACCTCTGAATCTTCTTGCTGTCTCAAGCCTCTGCCTTAAAATGCTGACATTTTGGAAAAAAAAAAAATATCGAGAGAAATCTATAATAGTTTAACCCCAACCAGGAACTAAGTACTGTGAAGCTTATTGTCCTCCACCCCTGACAGTGGGATGGAGAGGAGAATCAGGAAAACAAACAAACAAACAAACTTATAGGTTGAGATAAGAACAGTTTAATACTTGAAACAATGAAAGATATAATAATTCTAATAATACTAATTATAATTAATAATAAGTGGAGGAGAAGAGAGAGGCAGCTATCTGTCTTCCCCAGGCAGCTATCTGTAAGACAAGAGGGCATGGTCTCAAGCTCTGCCAGGGAAGATTTAGGTTAGATATTATGAAGAAATTCTTTACAGAGAGAGTATATAGGCACTGGAATGGGCTGCCCAGGGAGGTGGTGGATTCTCCGTCCCTGGAGGTGTTTAAGATGAGATTGGATGTGGCACTGAGTGCCACAGTCTGATAACTGTGGTGGTAGTGGATTAAGGGTTGGACTTGATGATCTCAGAGATCCTTTCCAACCCACCTGATTCTATGATTCTATGATTCTATTCTATGATTCTATGAAATAAAACCCAAGGGAAAAAATATGTACAATGCAATTGCTCACCACCCACTGACCAATGCCCAGCCCATCCAAAAGCAGCGATCAGCCCTTCATGGCCAACTCTGCCCAGTTCATGTGCTGGGCATGATGTTTCAAGGTACAGAATATCCCTTCAGCCAATTCAAGTTAGCTGTCATGGCTGTGGTCCCTCCTGGCTTCTTGTACCTGCTCACTGTCAGAGAATGAGACACAGGAAAGTTCTTGACTTATTGTAAGCACTGCTCAGCAACAACTAAAACATCACTGTGATATCAACATTGTTCTCGTATTGAATCCAAAATACAGCACTGCATTAGACACTAAAAAGAAAACTACCTCTATACCCAGATAAGACCAGGACAAAATCTCATTTCTCTAAAAGTAGAAATTAAATTTCATTCCTGAAAACTTGGCTAATTAAAAAATAGAGTCAAATGGAAGACATTTGTGTATAAACTTTTACCCAGCTCTCTCCGTAGAGCTGATTTTACCTTGTGGCTGCTCACTATACTTATGGTTTCTCATTCTGACTCCTCAAAATGCCCCTCACCAACAACATTGTCTTCCTTTCTAAATCATCCTCTCACAAGGAAACTTCCTGTCACAGATCTGTGTGCCATAAGAAACCTGTATACTTTGGGCCTGGAAAAGCAAACCCCCACAAATTGCATATTCATGGTAATTAGGAGCCATCAGGACAGAAGTACTCCTGAGTGAAAAACTCAAGAGTCAAGAGTAATGACTGCTGTTGGAGAGTCAAGAGACCCCCTCTCAGACTAGAGAATCATTGAATGGTTTGGATTGGAAGGGATTTCAGAGATGATTTAGTTCCAGTCCTCCTGTCACGGGTAAGGATGCCATGTATTTCACATGCCTTGGGAAAATACCATCATTCCAGTTCATGGAAACAGACCACCCAAAACCTGAGGGCAGCCTGAGGCACCCACAGCCACACCCTGGCAGAGCTGCCAGAACACCGTGTTGCCTGTGGGCAAACACAAGTACTGGCTCTTAGCTAGGAAAACCCTTGGTAGCTGACCTGCAGTTAGCCAGCAGTGATGATGAGCAGCACCTCTTTACCAATTAAACCCTCAAAATAATCACCAGCCACTGTTAGGCACTCTCCTCCCAATTCTGGAGTATTGAGGAAATTACTTTTGTGGTCAGAGACCCGTTGCTTTAGGGAATGGTTAGTATAATTCCTTAAAATATAATCCCTTCCACAAACTCTCTTAGCTGCTTCTAGAAGAAAGCCAGTTTTCTCAGCTCTTCTTAAATTCTTCTCAGAAGCCTCATGCGGAAGGTTTCTCTTGCTTGAATCTTATTTCTATTGTTCAAACTGAACTTATGAATGGTCACGGTGTAGGCAGTGTCTTGTACCAACCTTTCCTCAGCAAGAACATATGATAATAATTTATCATTAGTCAAATAGCTGCTCTTTAGCCTAAACTTACTGCTTTTGTGCCTAGCACCAGTTAATTACTCACTAATTTCGCTTCTAATCCCCGGTAGTCGGAGTTGGTTAAAATTTTCCACAGTACTGAAGTCTTTGATGCAGTGCAAAGACTTTTTGAAACAGTCTCTGCTGGATCATAGGCAATATGAAATTAGTTGCACAAAACCTGCTTCTGGTCAACGCAGTGTTCTAATTAACACATTTTGAAGGAGTTCTTTTTTAGGTTCTTTTTTTTTTCCCCTCAGAATTGCTGCACACTACTGATACCATACTAACAGTCTGGTATTTGGGCAGAATTATTTCTCCTTTTTTAAAAGTATCTGCCACATTTGGTATTTTCCAGCACTACAGTACCACTCTGACTCATATGTGCTGAAAGCTCTCCTGCCAGCTTTGTGTGCCAGCTCCTTCAGGTTTCTGTGGTAGAGGTTTCCTGATACATCCCTACTAAACACAATGTGTAAACCTCTGAATTTGACTTCTTCCTTAGGCTGATCATTTCCATTTCCACACTCTCCTTTCAGCTAGCTGTCCTGCCTTATCAAAACATCCTCTAACTGAAAACCAAACCAATATTTCTGCTTGTTTATAGGAAATAGTCACTGGGCTCAATTAGAAACTGTCCTCACTGAATATGTTTCCCCCCTTCACTCTTAAAAAGTTACAGCATTCCAGGCCTGTTACGACTTCATTTCTTTACACTGGCAACAGAAAGGTGAAAAGTTCCTTGTAAAAGAGAGTATTGGATTTCTGAAGGTTTTGACTGGTGTTGCCTGGCTATAAATATAAATAAATGCTCACACAATATCCACTGAAAAATAGTTGGATCAAATGGCTTATTCAGCCAGATCGAAACTCTGCCATGACTTGTGTCAGTGGGTCACGTACACTGCTCGGTAGGGCAGAGTTTGACATCTGAGGGATGCATTTTTAGTGGCAGAGTGTTTGGAATAGTTCAATTACGAACAGTACTTTTCAAGGATACAACCACTCAGTTTAATGATTTCATCTGTTTCCTTAGGGGAATTATGTGCTGAATCCACACAGAGCATCTGATTGCATTTACCACCTGCAGGTGTTTTTGAAGTCCTTTCCTGGGTTTAGGAACTTTAGAGCTTCACACATCCAATAGGTCTGAGTTTTACAAAAGGTAGTAAATTATTTCTCATGCATGGGTATTTCTTTACCAAAGTCTTTTGGTGTATCAATTGACATACCAATTTTGTACATAATTTGTATATAACCCTGTAAGTAGTAAAACATATTTGTACAGTGGATATATTATTATAAGAGAATGCCGAGTTTCTAAATAAGCCCAAATCTGCTTTTTAAACAGAGTCTGTGGAATGAGCTGTATGGTAACAAACCTCTCTGCAGAATATGTTGATCTTTCTAAGAATTTTGTAACACATTGTGAAAGAGGTTTATTTGCACTTCTGCATCGTGTCTGCTCACATTTAAGTGAAGGAAGATCTTTCCTTGGTACTACAATTCCATCTGTTACTGCACACTCAAAGGATTGTATACTACGCAGTCAAGAAGTAGAACTCCATTCTAACATTTTATACTTTTACATTAGGCTATGGTCTTTGAGCACAAGTATCCCCTCAGTTTTAAGATCTGTGGCTTAACTTGTTTACTTAGGTTTCTGATTAGTTAAAGAGCAAATATTATGAGCACAACAAGCTCTTATAGACTTGTTGTTTTAATAATCAAGATATCTTAGCCTACAAACTAAGACAAATACTTTAAGCCACTGATTAAATCCCTGTGGGTGCTGTAGTTCCAACTTATTTTGAGGACTTCTGCAGAGCCGTCAGAGGTAGCTGAACAGCCTGTCACAAGAAAAAAAGGTGTACACTTTTGAACACTATTCTTTTGTCTTCTTGCAGACAGTATCCTTGTGATCAAGTAGATTGTAAACATGTAACCACAAAGTAGTACAGAAAGACTTAGTCTGAACACAATAGAAACTTTCTAGATCATCAGTCTGGCAATATGTTTTAGAGCTCTCTCAGGAACTTCACTTACTGTAATCTGCCAAAGACAGAACATGTCTCTCACAAGAATACATTTATGTTAGAGTCCTTTTAAAATAAATTATTATAAACTTGAGCATTATGAAGTACCACAAGAAAAGAATTGTGATGAGCAGTCACAGCTGTTTTATTTTAAGAGATAGCACTAAAATAGCTGTGACTACGGGTCACTCTGCTATTGAGCAATGAATGTAGTTCTTGATTCGCTAGATTCTGCAAATATGAATTCTCAAATTACCAAATCAGCTTTATTCCAATTTTCTATCAAGAGCAATTTTGACAGAATACTTCTGCCCATCAGACTTTCAGAGTGTCTCTCATGTACAGCAGTCTACTAGGTACTTCAAAAAAACTTACAATTATTAAAAGTCTCCTTTAGTGGTGCTTTTATAATGGATTATTTGATGCAATATACTTTATTAACAATTGCATTACTTGTTGAAAATGTTTATGTATTTGAATTCACTTTTTCTTCTCATTCAGAGGCCTGGCAAACAGTGGAAGTGAGAAAAGTGGGTTTATGTGCCTCTCCAACACAGACAGAGCCACAGGAAACCTGTACCTTGATATAGGCATCCACCTGACTCACATAAAGATGTTCCAGTCAACTAGTCTGGATTCAGTAAATCCCTATGCAAGTGAGCAATAAGCTGGTCTGACACTGGGGGACAAAAACTGCCTCTGAAAGCTGAATGGGAATGCCAGTAGGTTCCTGCATATTCTACCCAGTATTTTCCACATACTTTAAGTCAGATTTTCCCTTGCATGTCTGTGTTCTCTCTCAGCTCTGTGTCTCCTATAATACTTCCTTTCTTGGATGGAAGCATTGAAAACTCAGGAAAATCAGTCCCAGCTCCCTCTACAAGTTCCTGTCTAATTCTGGTTAATCGTATTAGTGTGTAAACTGGTCATGTTTTGGTTTACTGAAAACAAAGGTAAGCAGATTCTGCTTCATGGCTACATTTGGTTTTCATTTTCATGACCTCAGGATACTACTCACATGGTGAACCAATCCAGTCACAGGAACTGGACCTCAGCTTAGCTCCAAATCCTTTTTTCTAATGGCCTATGAGGCTACAATGGTACCTGCAAACATGAAGGAGAAGATCACATGCCTGTGGAACAGAAGTATCCCACGGTCAATATGCTCAGCCATGGGCACAGAAATGACAGATTGTAGCAGTCAGTTAAAAGCAAAAAAAAACCAAACAAAAATGAAGAAAACCAACAACGACAAAAATATCTCATGATGTTAGGAGCCACTTAGAGAATTGGCAGCTTTTCACTGTCTTCTCCACAGCAGAGTCTAGAATCTGGTCTTGATGACCTGACACAGCTCTTGAGGGAGACTGAGAATGGCAAAATACAGACATCTGTACCTGATCTTAACAAAAAAAACAAAAACAAAAACAAAAACAAAAACAAAAACAAAACAAAACAAAACAAAACAAAACAAAACAAAAAAAACCCACAAAAACCCCACAAACATTCTGAAATGGAAATAGAGAGAAAGAAGATCCTTTAGATGTGGGGGTTGCTGACTGAAAATGCAGCTGTGGATGAGCTGTGTTCAGATGCAGACAAAGCACTATGGTTGTCTAAAGTTAGTGAAGACTAGTTCTCATTCATTTATTATAGTTATATGAAAGATGGGGAGGCTAAACAGAGGAGACACAGCCAAGTTGACTTCCCCACAAGAGAAAAGCAGGAACATAAGGTCACTGACTGATGGGTTGAAAATCTAGGTTATGGCCAGTGTTCACTACTACTTCTGCTACATGGCTTGTTTGAGTGTACATTTACAATGAGCAGCCTCAGTCTCAACAGTTAAATTTACTTCTTTATTTTTTTTAAAGTCAAATTGGGAATATAATACACTAATTACATTTCTATCCTCAAATTATTTTCAGTAGCACTCAGGCCTTTAATCATGATCTATAAGAATTACAGGACCATGAAATGCTTTCTACTCACCCAACTGTGTCAAGCTATGTTTATTTTATATTTCCCAAGAGGTGCTATAGTGGGTTATTATCTCCTTCTGTAGCAGTAGATGGTTTGTCCATTGCTAATACCAGTTTCTACAGTCCAATAGCTATAGCCACATAAGCTAAGTAGTTTCAAAACAAAGTTAGCCATTAAAATGCAGCTCATGTTATGTCATAATGATGTTACAGGGATAATGGGTTAAAATCTTGTTCTTTATTTCCACACAATATATTCTGTATTTCTAAAATTCTTATTCTTGCCCTGATCTAGCTTGGTGCATGTGACCAGTCTATTAATGAGTCATAAAATATATCAATGTGTCTATAAAATAAGCAAGATATTCTTATACCTTTTTTTGTTTCCCTGAGCAAGATAATCTCATGTATCTAAATAAGTATCTTCCATGTAATAGACGCTGAACTAGAAAATTTAATAACACTACCTTTGGACAACATCTTGCTATTAAATATATTACCTAAGTTATTAAAAGTTTTTACCAACCCACACAGTATCCAAAATCATCTTTCTTCAAGAGGCTTTACAATTTCTTGAGTAACAATCTTTAGTCCAAGTTTCTTCCAAAGCTGAACTTATTTTAGATCCTAATTCCAAGCTCTTGCTTTATCTGCTCACATATGTATGTGTGTTCCTCTTAAATGAATTCTAATAAACAGATTTTTTCAAACTGAGAGATGAAGTCGACACAAGAGGTTCAACTGATTCCTAGAATTTGCACAGTCCACCTTTTCCAACAACCTACCAAGGCTAAACTGTAAAGGAAGAATAATATGTGTTCAACAAAACTTGAGGTCAAACATTTAGTGGAGTATTAGGGTAAAAAGTTTACAAGAAAAGAAAGATACCTATAAAAGCACTTTCACCTCAATTTAGCAGTACATTTTCTGTACTCTCACCTGTGAGAAGCTATCAGAAAAGGAAAGATTGGGGTTACACAACTTAACCTTATTTTGGATGACATCCTCAGTTTTATAACTCTTTTCTTTACCCTGAACTATTTAAATATCTTCATGATTAAAAACTAAATTTCAAATGTAAATTCCCCTGCAGCCCTACAACTATTTTACAGCTTAATCTGCAATATCTGTCCTTCTTTTTATACTTATTCTGCAGGATAAATATAATATGCAGGCTATTGCTATCATTATTAATTACTTGGGTTTCTCCAGAGTTTAAGTCCAAACTCTTCCCTCTTTGCACATGCTCTTCATTTTTGGTAACAACACATCCTTTAGAACATAAAACATGATTCCAGCCACATTCATATATCGTGAAGCTCAGCATCTTCAGTACATTATAAGTTTTCTGCAATAGCTACACATGATAATACACAGTGCACTTTGTGAACACAGCATTTTCTGCAACCCTATTTTCAAACAAGCTCTGTAATTTCTAAGGGTCAGTTGCCAGACATAGTGAAGGGAATTAGTTATTCTGAGCTATGTGTTACTCATATGCTTAAGTTGGCTTTCCCCAATTGTCTGTTGTGAAGACTTTTTCAGAGTCCTCTTGAATTGTTTGACTGAAATAAAATTATTTTCCTCTAGATCATACAAAACAGATAGAATATGTGATATATTGCAACACTTCGGAAAATAAATTGAATTTCATTTCTTTCATCCCCTATTTCTCCTTGTAATCTCATCACAGCCAACCATAATAGTAAAATTTTATTTCATGGGGAATTAAACATGATCTGTTTTACACAAAGAACAATCCAGGCTGAAGAACTTGCAAGCGTTACTTGAATACTGGAGTGGCTGAGTTTCTTTTATAGTTCAAGTAGTAGTAGGAATTATTATTTTAACTGTCCAGTAGATTAAAATGCCTGTTTCACTGTCATCTAAAGTTGTGATAGCCAAAGCAGATCCTTTAAAGTGATCCTAAAATCTCTTGTACAATTAGAAAGGATAGACCAGACCAGTTAAGGAGTAACATAAATGAAGCCTTCACAGAAAATTAAAAAATATAACTTCTTTTTTTTTAACCATATTAAGTTACAGAATTTCTGAAATTGTCTTGTCACTGTTTACCATTTTATTTCTTCATATCTGTGTATACCCTGAATGACATTAGGAAGTCATATAGTAACCATAGTGTACATCACAGCAATTAATCACTAAGAAAAAGAGCATCAATAGACACAAGTGAAACACAAACAAAACATTACTGTAATTCATGTATGTGAGAGACTGAAATGTTAAAGGTCAATGGTTCAAACAATCGGTTGCTGAGGCCAGGTTTGCACCCTCCACCCAAAGGGGAGGAGTTTTTGGGTGTGTGCTGGTGAAACCTCTGATCTACATGAGGCAGAGGGGGTGAACCCCCACCACTGGAGGATGACCATGACAAACTGACCTTTCTTCAGCAACAATCTGTTTTCTGAACCAAATAAGGAGCAGGACAATAAGAAGCGGATCCTGTGAGGGGGGATAATGCTTTTTATTATGCCAATGTCCTTCCCCGCTGAAAAAGTATCATGTAGACCTGAAGGTATTCATCCTTTCTGACAAGGCATAACTGGCTCAGCTAAGCAGAGTCACACATTGGTCATGTCTTAGAAAGTGTCACAAACCATCAAAGACCCCCAAAGCACCCACAGGCTCATTTCCAGGGTCTCTCACCAGAGCAATGCACGTGATCCACAGTGTTACATAACACAGTGTAAAACTCCCCCTGTCCAGGGGAGCTACCTGGGTGTTTCCCCCTGAACCTGAACATGTATTAACTCATGGAACTTTGTGTTTCATGGGCCTCCCCCACCCCTGATGGATCAAGACTGGGACCACTACAGTGACCAATGGACATCAAAATGGCAACAATCAAGTCTCATTGCTGGTGATCACAGGTGGTGATATCTTTCCACTATCTACTCTTATCCTTTCTTCATCTTTCTTTCTTTTCCTTACGTATTTTCTAAAGGGATATTTTTATATCTCTATGTTTCTACAGATAATAACCAAAATGGCTATCATCCTCCTTTCCATTGCGATGAAATTGTTCTAAAATAAACCCACATATATATATAAACAGTTATCATTCAGTGTCATTTCACTCTAATCCACCCCAAGGGATCTATTAACAAGGACCTCAGTTAACCTGCCTCAGAGATGGGTCATAACAATGTGTTTAGAAGCTTGTGCAGCCTAAGAAATCAGTTCATATCTTTTACCATGAAAACTGTCTTCTAATAGTGTTGGATAAGGCAGATCATATATAATTGTGAATCAACACCTCAGAATGAAAACCAGTAACTACCACTTCTCCCTCAGATTCTTGCTTCGGAGCTTATCCGTCTCCCTGAAAGATTTCCAAAAAAATTAAAAAGCTATGTTAAATTCAACAGTGCTATTTGTATATTTAAAATTTAGCAATCTCCTCAAGATCTTTGGTGGAGTAATACCAAGCTGCAGTTCACTGAGAAGCGTGAAGTATAAGATGACCAGCAACCAATCTTACAGCTGATTAACATTTGATCAACTCCTGTTATTTTACCCAATTTCAAAAGGTGCTGCCTACAAAAATGTCAATGTGTAGAAACATTATTCTATTATATGCCAGTTTCAGTAACAGTGCAGTTCCAACACCTCTTAGTAGAATTTGATCTTTCCAAACTTGGGCAGTACCAAAGGCATGGCAGAGAGTTAGGAAAAGTAAGAAGAGTTGGGTAACTTGAGTGAGTTGCAGCCACATACTCTGCATAGCAATCTCATAATTCCACTTCTATTTTGTCATCATTAGTGAGCATTGACCTACATAATTCACTGAATAAAAATAAAAATCCTTGGAGCTGGCTACTTCCCTGTCTTATTGAGGTGAGCTCCTGCTGCAGTCACTTCCTTAAAAAAAGGATGATAATGATGGCTGTCTTGTGCTCTCTCTCCTTTTTAACTACACCCTAATAACATGTATAAAAATGTAGCATCTCTGGAACCTGTGCCATCAGGTCAAACACAAGGCAAATTTGTCAGTGGTTGCAAACTGGGGAAGAAAAGGAAGGAGAGATGACAACTGACCAGCAATGTTAATGTCTAGTTCTGCTTTGGCTTAGGAGATGGACTAGAAATATCAGGAAATATTTAAAAACAGAGGTAGTTGAGGAATCGATTTATGCGATTGCCCTTAACATTAGTAAAAAGATTGATTCTATGATTGTGCTGAAAGATCCTTGTCTTTACTGAACCTACTCTGGGCAAGGCGATATGCCAAGAGCACAGGGTTTTTCACTGTGACGTGTTATTATCTTGGAAAAAAAGAAAAAGAGCAGGGAATTTCTCTTTTTTTTTTTCTCCAAATAGTTCAGTTAATACTTAAAACACCCTCAAAAAAACCCAAAACCAAAAACCAACAAAAAAAACCAAACCCAAACCAATCAACCAACCAACCAACCAAAAAACTCACCCCCAAACTCCCCCCAAAAACCCACCAGGCCAAAGAAAGCACATGACCTAAACCACAGTACAGCAAATATCCACAGTAGGTGAATTTTCCCATGCTCTTAATCCTGACAAAATGCATCATTTCTCCTAGTGTGTTTTCTGGCTGTATATTAGCTTTTCTTTTTAAGAGATATCTAGATGAAAAACTCCTTTGAAAATTCTCTCATTTGTATGCTTTGGCAACTGAAAGAAGTAGCTGAAGTCAAAGAATACAAGACAACCTCCAAATCAGCTTACCAGAGAATGTTGTTAATAACCTATCAAGTTATATATCAAATATATTCATATAATAAATAGGAAACCTGGGGCCAGATTTACACGTTTGTTTAAATGAAGTCTTTGCATAATCTTACTCTGGGTTATGGGGGAAAAAAAAGTATTTTTATTTACCTTAAATGAGTTCATTGCAGAAATAAAAATTAAAAACACTACTAACCCAATGGTCCAAATTAAGTTCAGAATGCTATGATCACCATCTAGTGTGGGGGAGCCCAGCTGTAAACTGAGATACCGAAGATGGAACTTCTTACACCTGGCAGAGGGTTAACCATGGACAGTAGGACTGTAACACAGAGTGGGTTTCCTGTTAGGAATACTAACCTATTGTGTTGGGACATGTGGCTGTATGTCCAATCAAGAGTTGTTATGAAGTGGTAAACCAATGCTGTGTGTACATGTGTCACCCAGAACTGTATAAAGGTAGCTGTACTGTTGCAATAAAAAGCTGGTATCCTGAAACCTATGTCACCTCCCACCTCGACCGCAACAATCTAGAAACTTCCACGTGCCTAAGAGTAAATCAGTGTAATGTGAATTCTAACCTGTGGCACCATTACAATAAAAAGAAGAATTGCAAGGGCAGCTCTTTAAGTACCACTATAAAATCACTGAGATTGGAAAAGACCTTTAAGATCATTGAGTTCAACCATTAACCTAACACTGCTAATTCCACTGCTAAACCAAGTCCCTAAGTGCCACACATACACATTTTTTAAATACCTTCAGGGACGATGACTCCACCACTTCCCACAGCAGCCAGTTCCAATGTTTGATAACCCTTTCAGTAAAGGAGTTTTTCCTAATAGCCAAACTAAACCTTCTCTGACACAACCTGAGGTGTTTTCCTCTTCCTCAGCTGCTGCTTATACTTGTGCTCCAGACCCATCCCCAGCTCAGTACCCTTCTCTGGACATGCACCAGCACCTCAATGTCTTTCTTGTAGAGGGAGACACAAAACTGACCAGAGAATTTCAGATGTGGCCTCACCAATGTTGAGTACAAAGGGGTAAACACTGCCCTGGTCCCGCTGGCCACAGTATGTGCTCTGATTGAATGGTTACAGATAAATTAGTTCCCCATTAAATATTTAGGACAGGTAGTTATGGCCTAGCTAATGGGACAGTTTAATTGTTAGTTGCAAGTCATAAATCCAGGAAAGAAAGAGAGAAAAATATTCAGTAGAAATAAAGGTAATTTTACAATATTTTTTTAATGTGAAAAATATTTGGTATACATATTGCAGAATGGATATAAGAATTAATATATTATGTTCATTCACAAAAGGAATCAACAACCGCCTCTTTTATCCTTTACTTTCTTTTCTACATTAAAAAGAGTTTGCTATTTCATACATAGCAGGGGACCATTTCTATGCCTCAGGAAACATGAAAATGGGTTCACTGGTTACATCTTTGAACTCAGCATTTAAGGTACAAAATTCACACAAAACAAATCTTGAACTCAGACATATATTTAAGAGGATTTGTTTCATAATAGAAGGCTGAGGGCTGACAGAGAAAGGATTTTACTTTTTAAGAGGCTAAAGAGAAAAGATGAAAGAGATTTAGATATTCTAGATGTACAGAAAATAATAAAAGGAGAGCCTGAAAAACAATACAAGCCAGAAAAATCCAGGTTGTGGTACCTGCACTAGTAGCCATATTCAGAAGGTCTAAATTCTTAAGTCTCTCTGGCAGCCAGCATTTTCTGAGTTTATTACTTGTTGGACTGCAGGTCTTCACAGACTCCTATCCAACAGCTGGCACCGTGCCAAAAGAATTAGACAATTCGAAGATGTCAAGGCATCATGCAAGTTTCCGTGCTGTAAAGGTGCCTTTAAAATAAGTAAATAAATAAGTAATTGCGCAGTGGTCTATATTTTAATCAGTCTGTAGTCCTCTGCTCTTTGGGGATATCAAGGAACACTTGACAGCATAATGAGATGACTCACTATTGTCTTCCAGAGTTTGCAGACAGCCTGGAGCAACAGCTTGGATTAGTTGTGATGCATCCCAACACATTTTGCTCTAAAATGATCTTCTTCCCTGAGTAGAATACTCTGGCAGGGGTTGTAAACAAAACTTATTCAATTTAGAGTCTCAAGCTTAGGGAAAAAACTTCAATATCATAGTTGTGCCTGTAGTGATAGAAATTAAAGTAGACTCTACCTGAGCTAGTGAAGATGAGGGACAAAACAGAGGGTACAGAAAAGTTTGCAGATGGCTCTACACAAATGACAAGCTCAGTTGACTCACATGAAAGGGAAAGTGCTACTGTAACAAGGATGGAAGAGGCAGACTTACAATGAACTTCTTGAGTTACCTCAGAATAGGCCTCTTGAAGGAGCAGGGAATAGAGTTAATTACTTGCCTTTTTCTTGGTCTCTTCCCCTATGCAAACTTCATATGCAAAATGCACCTCTGAAATAACAAACCTCCTGTGAAGTTGTACCGTATGTGCACATAACCTATCAAAATGCTTTTGTTCTGAAAACTAATTCCAAGCAGCTTTAGGCTTCAACATGCCTCCTCTCAACTCAGAAGCAAAAGAGAAATCCCTTCTCAGTCTCATTTTGCAGGTTGCTGTATAGGGCAAGCAGAACCAAACTTCCATATCTCCCCTCTTTATACTCGAGGAACCACAGCTCAATAGTTCATGTCTATGTTGCAATACGAACCCCAACAGTAAGAAACATAAATGCCATAGGAACAAGTAAACACAGCTTTAGAGAGGAAGGAAGGGGTAGCAGAATAAAGCCGACCTTCAGAAAGCTCCATCAGGGCTGAGCTGCCTGCTCAGGGCTGCAGAGATCCCCAGTCACGTGCAAGAGCAGGGCAGGAGAGCCCCAGGGAACATTTCTTTATATGGTCTTACAACTCATTCCTGTCTGAAGCGAGGGGACCAATTTTATTTCATTCTCTGGGCTTCTATCAAGCAGAGTCTGCTGCTTTTGCCAAACTGCTGAACTGTAAAACAATTCTGCAATATCCACAAACACAGGATGGAATGAGATCCTCTAGCTTGTTTCCATGTGATGGGGCTTAAATACTGAGGACAGTATTTAAAAATCAAAGGCTGATACTAACTCTCTATTCTAAATCTTTCCCTACCTTATGTGGGATTCCTGTACTGATACTGTCCTTTGAGGGTAAAATTAGGAATTTAAATTGGACAGACTTCAAAATGGGTGAAAATTGTGTTTGTAAAGAGACACTGGTAACATAATTAGGTTGTCTGCTGCCATCCAAGTTTATTTTCTCCTTTATTCTAGCACTGACAACAGAATTAAATTGTGTAAAAAATTATTTTGTCCATCTTGCAAAGGGAACAAATATTAACTGGCTATAAAGTAAACTGTGTACATTACTTTCCAAATATATTTAATCTTATTAAAATATATATGTGTTCTCTGTAAGACTGTGCAAGGATACTTATCCTTTCTAAAAGTTCTATTTTAGAGTTAAAAATTTTGTGCAAGCTGTTCCTTCTCTATGTTCCTATTATATTTTTTTTCCAAGTTTCATATTATAAAAGATTACCAGCTAACAACCATAACATCACTCCAGTCCAAAAAACCCTCCAAAATCCCCCAGTGGACAAATTTTTATGTGTTAGAGTTTTCCATGTAGATGGAATGATAAAGCATTTTTTCTGTTAAATAAACAAAATGCCACTGTTTAAAAGGTCATAATTTTACTCTTGCAAGTTTTCTAACTCTAACAATTAAACAAAAGAACATGACCTAGAGACCAGCAGCTTGTGTTGACAGGAAAAGTCATGAAACAGCACCCAAATATTCTGCCAAGAGTTCCTTACAAGTTATGTGAGGAGACAAAATAGGAAACCTCATCCATATGTGCATGTTGCATTTTTGCTTTGTTTTTCTTTTTTAAAACTGGTGGTTTCACAGGTCACCTTTCACTCCTTTGAAAAACAAGATGAGTAACACAGCCTTGGTAGTTTGCCCAAGCATAAATCTGTTTCTTCATTTTCCATGGAGTTGGAAAGTCAGATATTTTGCATATAAAGAGTGAATGAATCAAGAATATTGAAAGAGTTGGAAAAAGAAAAGGCTTCTTTAGCTGCAAAGTATACTGTGGAAAGGTCAGGCATGTAACAGCCTCCTGCTTCATTACTCTATTAACTGACACTGTCAAGACTTCAATGGACCAATCTCATTTTTAATGTGAAGATGGGACAATTTTGGTAAAGCTGTCTCAAGAAATTTTAATCTTACTCAAATGAAAGTCTACATTAATGCATTAATCTCTTATTAGAAAAAAAAAAGTTTCACTGCTAAGTTTACTGTTGTGTGTTAAAGTGGAAAAGCTGGAAATGAGATCTGGAAGATGGGAATTTACCTTCTGACTTTGTTTTGTGAAGCATTTGGAGATGGCTGCAGACTGTGGTGCCAGATCTGTGTAGCTGAATTACGTATGAAATTTGGTTTGCACCTATAGCTGAAAAGACTGACAGATAAGAATTAATTTCATAGTTTGTTTCAGTTCTGCTAGTTTGATTGCGTTATTGCCAACCTACTTGAAGAAATTTTGCATTGGATTCTCTAAAACAGCAAAATTATCCTACGTATTTTATTACATCAAAGAGCAACACACAATATGCAGCACAGATGCAAATATGATTGGTATATTCAATTCTACTGTTTACATAGTATCTGATTACTCCAATTTCTTTTGTAACTCTGCTACATGCTTAGCTCTGGTTAAAATTTAGTTCAGGATTCAGTAGGGCTGGTCATAGTAAGTATCCCTGAAAACACATCCATCAGTCCCTCTTCTAGAGACTCTTCCACTGAAGCATAAAAGATACATATTTTAGAACTGTGAAAGCATTTCTACATAAAATATATTTTTCCCTTTTTTTTTCTTTTTTTTTTTTTTGACAGGTGAGGATTTGGGATAAAGCTATTCAGAAGCAAAACACATTTTTATTAGGAGCTTTCACTAGTGCATTTTTTGTCACTGCAAACATCAGCCAAACAGTTGGATAGCTATGATGTGACTGTACAACCTTGAAAAATCCAGATATTTTCCCTCCCTTTCTCCCTATCTCATCCTTCTTCCCAAAATACACCACTATGGGTCAGAATAACAGGTGTTTAGCACAGGCATACATAGTAATTTGGCTCGAATTATTTGCAACTGCAATACTTAAATTGAAGATAATTAAAATAGTCTTGTCCTGTGAACATACACACAACACACAAAGTCAATAATTCCATTTTACGTTATATGACTGAGAGTAGACTTTTAATAAAAATGTATTTAATACGGCAAGTACTGTGCTTGAGAAGGAATTGCCTTAGAGCGCAACTGCACAGTTTCAGGCAACTAGAAACTATTTGGCAGTATTGTCATGTGTGTACAATAAGCATATGTTTTAAGGGTAAATTTAGTGCAACAGTACAGATTCAGCAGCATCTAGAGAGTTCCAGCACAGCCTGGAAATCCTTTGAGTTGCTTGGGTGAAGGTAAAGAGTTACAGTGCAGTGGTTTTGGCACCACCATTTGTATGAACTCACACATTTAGAGGGTCTTATTAACAAGATCAGCATCACACACAATGAATGTCTCAAAAAAGGTGCAGTACTAGAGTCCTTATGCCTTTGGGTCTCCATCTTGTGCTCCTTCTCAAGTATCCCTGATGTCCTTCGCACTTATGGCCCAACTGAGAGATTAAAGCCATGAGAATCTTTCAGCAGGGGATACATTTGTAGAGCTTTCACAGTGCAGCAAGAGCTGAGAATGTAATCCAGGTAATCCACCAACAAGAGCCCTTAGGTGCATTTATATCTGTATATATAATACTTTATTCAAGTCACCAAGTTATTATTGTAAGAGAATTATAAACTGGTATAATAAAAAATAGCAATAACTTGAGTTCCAGTTCAGTTAAGATGATCCTACATCTGTTTTATTGGTTTTACTAATGAGTCTATTAATAACCTATATGAATATCAAGATGCTATTGTTAATAATGTAGGTTAATTGGATCCTACTTTTATCCAAATAGCCTTTGTAAAGGATTGAAGTTAACCCTCCATCTACAAAAAGTGTGAGCTGTCAGAATTATTCAGTTAGGTCAGAGAAACAAGTAATCCAGGTACTGAATTTCTTCAAAGGATCTAAAATTTTTAGTAATTTAAATTAAGACTGACAAATAAACTTGCAAATGTTGGGGAAAATTAATTTCTTACTCAATGAATAAATGACAGCAAGTCAGAATGATCCGTTGGATTTCTGCATAGATTTAAATGAAAATGTATTTAAATAGAAATTTTAATGAAATTTCTGTGAAAAAGTAGATGAGTTTAAAAGTACATGCAATCTGAATACAAGCAGACTGAAGAGGGAACTTAGAACAATTTACTTGCATTGGTAGTCTCTCATAACATTTTGCATATTTTTTTCACATTTGCCTGCCTTCAACTTTCATATCTTTTGCTATGAACCTTGCAGAGTATAGCAGCTGTATGCCAATAAATAATTACTAGGGAGAAAAGAGCAAAGTAATCTGAGTCTTTATGCAGTTCATCTATTTGTTCTTTAGGAGTTAGTTCACCATGGAGAAGTGGAAAATAAAAACCTGTATAAAAAATAATGAATCAATATTATACACACGCAGACTTCTTGAAAAAAAGAAGCATGAAGCTGACATGATTCAAGATGAAGGGATGATATTGAGAAACTTCAACAGCCATGAGTGGGATGACACGAGGTACTGATTAGCCTAGAGAAAGACCCAGAAATGACCAACACCACTCCAAAATGAAATTATAAATTGGTTCTTTATAACTAACTATGTTCAGTACTGTCTTCTCTACCTAGAAAAATAATGTGCAAATATGTTCATGGCACACAGTTGTGTTCACAATTCAAGACAGATCATTACTGGCAGGATTTTATTCTAAAGTGTAACCAACTGAAAGAGGTGCAGGATCCCCCAAAACTCAGTCAAGATGATAATATTTACTGATAGACATCCTTAAAAAAATAAAATAAAATCTGTCCCTGCAGTGCAAGTGAAGATATGTCTCAGAATTTTGGCTACTATTAAGACTGACATTGGAACAGGAACTGACTCAGAAGGATGTTGGTAATTGTAGAAAAACACTTAAATTGAACCTTAAACCTTAAATAACAGAGTGTGAAGTGTAAATTCTACTCTTCAAACTCTACTCTCAATCTGGTGGCTCAAACAAAATATAGCATCAGAAGCAACCAAGTTTTTATCCACATACCTACACAGAGACAAATTCAGTACCAAAATTATGACTCAGCAGACTCCAATTTCTTGCCATTTGCTGAAACTTTTAGACACAATACTTCCTCTTGTAATAAAGGGAAGATAATTTTATTCTTCTCTGATTTATATATATATATATATATGTAAAACAAAAACACAGCAAAGCAAACTATATCCACATGATTAGCTGAATAGGATTGTTCATCTGATGAGCACAAATCGATATAAGGGTCAGGAAGCAAATGTTAATTCTGCTTTATATGCTTGTATGAACCTGCTCCACACTGTTAAAACACTCAAAGAGATAAGGCTATACATTTCCCTTAAGGCAGTTTGAAGCTGACCCACTTCTGGGATGAGGAAATTCAGATCTATTTTGTTGCAGGATTTTCTTAATCCATATCTACATCTTGAGACACATTGCTCAGTGCTCCATTCCTGCCTTTATCTCTCTTTCGTATTCAGACTAAATTCCATGGGGCAAATCTTGGACTCTCTCCTGGTTCTCTCTCTGGAAAAGCCTATTCTGTCTTCCCAGAAGAAACCATTGAACTTTTAAAATTATTATTTTTATTTTATTTAGGGTTATTTATCAAAAATCCAGGATCCTACACAGTCTTTTTTCCCCATGGACTATATTTTCAATTCCTTTGCTGCAATGCTTAAATCCAGGGTAACAACTGCCCAGGCAAAAACTAGTAAAGGGCAAGTACTGGAGACAATAAAGTCTTAAAAATCAAAACAAAAGAAAAGCATCACCATACCTACACACAAACATAAGCAGTAACAGGCTCTTTCAAAATGAGCAAGAGGAATTATCTGTCCAGACTAATTAGTAAATTCATTGTGTAATGCTCAGGAAAAGACTTGTAGTTGTTTCCCAGAAGGAGGATCTATCTGAAGTTTTATTCCTTGACCATTTAAATAACACATTAGGGAGAGAATAAAAGCTTTTGTACCTTGCAATTTAATTAGATGCATGTTTAAGGAAAGGTAATTATTTGGTAGGCCCTCGATTTGCAGTCCTTTCTTATATGGAGAATTTAACTGCAAGATGGGTTCCTAATTACATCTTAACTACTTTCAATCTATTTCATGTCCAAAAGAGGGAGATATATATGTAGTTCCTTCATAGCTGATATTTTCCATTCTTGTTTGTATTTCTTCTGAAAGCTTGCTAGAGTAAAAATGCTAAACAAAGCAGTTCAGCATAGCAGATTCTTTATAGTAGAGTAGAATATTGTGCCTTCCTGCTTCACATATTTTGTTTTTTTCCAGGCACCTTTAGTGGTACTGTATCCACTTTTGACATTGGTTCTTGTTGTTTTGCTCTGCGAGCCAAGGAGGAATAGGGGTCCACTGAGAAAAAAAGTGTTAATAAGTCTATGTCCATAACATTTTTACTGTTGGTCACTGGAAAACTGGCAGAGTAATTGGAGCTGTGAGTGACATTTTTACAGTGAAAAAAGCCAAATGCTACAAACCCTAAGTAATCTTTTCCAGGCTTTAGTTATACTCTGAAATATGAAAGATAATTTCTTCTAACTATGGTATTTTAAATCCAGAAATGAATCATAATATCTGTAATGTGCAGACGCATACTGTAATTTAACTGGTCTTTAGTACAATGAATCTCTAGTGTGAAATTTTCCTTGTTAATGATCAGCATAAGCTATGGCTTTTAATGCAATTATGAATCCAAGGCTTATAGTCCACAGGCAACTGAGTAAAAAGATGATATCATTAGACTTTTCATTTCATTCACTCACACCTATAGGGAAAAAGCAACCATTATTATAAAGAGCTCACCTTTTCTATCAGCAAAAGGAACCCTAGCATACACTGTTACATTTTATAGGCTCTTCATTCCCCTGGGTAAGTAAATAAACTCTTCCAGCTTCAGCAGTTTCTCTTTTAAATAGTTTTAGGTTTTTTTTGAACAACATTAAAGGAAAATAAGGCAGTCTAGATAAGGAAAGAACCTCTCTTGATGCCAGAAGCAAGCAAGCCCTTCAGCCCCTTTGGAGAGACTCTTCTCTTTGAAGGAAGCGCCAACCTACCACCACCACTACTTATCTGAGGGCTTCATAAACAGAACCCTTTCCCTACCATGGACTGTATTCACTAAGGCCTGGGAGCTGGTTCAACCCCACAATGTTTTCAGGAAGTTTTTGGGTAACTGCTTTCTACAGTATCTGAAGTCCCCAGAGATGCTGTGGGATAACTTCCCCACCTTACTTGAGCCAATAACCTGATGGGAAAGGTGTTCAATCTTCCCAGTAGTAGGAATGAAAGGCTTCCTTGGGGTGGCCTTAGACTGATAAAAGTCAGAGAAGGCCTAGAGCAGAAGCATCAGCTATTTATTGTCAGATAAGATAATTTTCAGCAGCAGATAGTCTGTCAGAAGGGTATGTGGGCCTTCTTTGAAATATTTCAGAAACTCACTCCATAGGCAAGCAGCTCTTCTTAGTTGCACCACTGTATTTTTTCCTTTGGAAAAAACATGGCTCAGAAAGGGGTGGTGTGTTTCTTGTCCACATCCTCTTACCAGGGAGCAACTGCAAGTCCCAGACCAGAAGTTTTCACACACGTCAGACATCTCCAGGACAGCGTGGGTCACCAGAGCCAGCAGTTCAGCACGAGATGGGCAGTGTTGGCACAGGTGTATGCCTTTGAAATCAAAGGGAATTTACTGGAAGAATAAGCACTGCTCTGTTTGGTCAACCTTCTTCTATATCCCGTGTGTAAAGACTATTGTTTAAAAAAAAACCCACAAACATATACACCCCAAATATTTTGCCTACCCCAACAGACTGAAGAGTGTTTGTTGAGCCCTCTGCTTCAAAACCCCTGTGTGATGATGTTTCAGCACACCAAACAGCACGTTTAGAAAAAAAAAATATTTCTTTTGAAGAGGGACAAGACACACATGTGAAGGAGGACAAATTCTTCTAAAGTGCTCTGTGAGCCGTGGACAATCATAATAGTGTGTCTAAGCAACACAACATGGAGTCTTGTGGCACATACATTACATATCAGATGTTTAGATTTTACACATACAAATGAAATTACTCTCACCTTGCATATAATAAGATAGGATCATTTTATCCAGTAAAATTTTAGTTCAGGATCTCCAAAGATGATTTTCATTCTACCTCCAAACTCTTTCAGAAACGTTACTGCTTTCAAGAGATCTCAGAGTTATAGTTTGTTTTATTAAACTTAACCACTTACACTCTAAATTATGTAGCTTTTCTTTCTAGAACAAATACTGAATTAGGATTAAGTAGTAGAATATTCTGAGGATGAAAAATTAGCATAATGATCTTTAGAATGTAATAGATTTACATGTCCAGGATATGTAACAGCTTTTTCTTTCATTATTTCTATCTGAATACCTTAAAGTAATTCTAAACCATCATAGAAACAGCAAAATATTCTCATAACGTCAAAATGCAGGGAGAACAAAACACTGTGAGAACTGTGTAGATATTTTTTTTTTAAATCTCCATAACCCTAGCTTTGCATTCCCTAAGAGGAAAACTGACCTGCTTAGCAGCCAATACCTTACATCTAAAGGAGGCTCCTACAACATCTTCAATGAGATTCTCCTGAAAGTGAGAGTAGCTTCCTCTAACAGAAATGGGATTTTTAAGATCTGTCTGAGAGACTGTGTAGTGGGAGTTTTGGATTAAGGGTTCTTTAACACATAACAGCTAAAAGAAGAATATTATTAAAGAGGAGCCAGTAGCTGCATGGAAATGTTCTCACCTATCAACATTCTTCTCCCAAAGTAAAACTAATCTTAAGGATTAATCCTTAAGATTTAGTAGTTGGGGTTTTTTTTATTATGATTTGGGGTTTTTTCTGCATCAGAAATAGGAATTTGCAAATTCTTTCTTTTAAGATCAGCTGGACTGAGAAAGTTAGTCACTGCTGACTTAATAGAGCAAACCTTATAGCTCTACTGTTCAGATGAACAATCTGTGTTGCCCTTAATTTTTTTCAATTATCATAGAGGAAAAATTTTGAGGTGTGACAGCACTTTGCTCTTTGTGTGGTGTATGTTTTTCTCGACCGCCCCCCTGAACCCAATATTTCCAGGTCAGAAACTTTGACTTAATACAGAAAGATCTTCAGAAGATATATTTTTTTTTTCCAACTAAGTGTCACATAATTCTGGTGGATGATTGTTAAAACTTTTCTGTAAAATCTCCGTTCGCGTAGACTCTGTCATCTTCTCAGGACATTCATCCTCATCCTTATAGTCAGCACATTTTTTCTCTGACATCTAATCTACATCTTCTTTGTTTCAAATTAAGTTTGCTAGTTCCTGTCTTATCCTTTGGAAAAGTCCGTTGCCTTTGGACTTGGAGCCACCAGAGCTTTATATAATTGAAGACTGTTATTACAACTTTTCTTTGTACATTGTCCTCTAAACTAAACAACTCCAGATCTTTCTATCCTTCTTTATACTTCTTTTCTTGAACTCTGATCTACTCTTGTTGTCTCCTCAGAATTCTTTAAAAGGTCACAAGTAACCCAAACGCAATTCTTCAGATGTAGCCTTATTAAAATGGAAATACTCTGATCTCTATAGACAGTAAGATTTGGTTTTTTGGAAGCAACATGACACTGTTGATAACTACTCAGTCTGCGATCCACCTTATTCATTCAAACTCTTCTTTTATTTAGACATTTTGCACTTTGGACATGTTCTTAATTAATTTTGTTTTATTGTTTACAGACAGTTTATCCATTCATGACTGGACCTCATGTACTGAAAAATTGCCTGGGAAGTGAACATGTAAGCTCACCATCATGTGGCAGAAAAGAGGAGTGTTAGTCAAGTGACCTGTTCAAAACCTCATGTAGTCAAGCTGCTCAAAATAGAATATTTAATTAAATATAAAGAATACTTAATTAAACAGAATGTTGTTATCTCTTGGTGACTTCTATGTACAGTCAAGCTTGCAAAAAGCTGTAATCAACAAAACCATCAAGTTTTCATATTCAAAACATTCATCTAGCCTCCTATATATAAATTTACTATGGATAAAGGGATTTTACCCCTCTGCCACGTGGTTAAAGTTGTCAAAAAAAGAGTGTTGATTCAAATCCTGTTGCTGTAAGAGATAAGAAGGCAGGAAAGCTACCTTCCATGAAGAAAGGTGTGCATGGATAGCAGTAAATATTTTAGTGACACAGGCCGTGTGGTTTGACTCATCAAAGTGCTTAAAAAGGTTTCCTTCTTAAACTGAAGCTTTTAGGTCTCATCTGGTCTTAAAATTGTCCTAACAGATTCACACAAGTCTTTTTCCACCACTCCTTCATTTCCCACCTCTCCTCAACAGCTGTATTTATCTTTTAAGGGGATGAGCAGAGCTCATCTTCTAACACTCTGCAATCCTCTTTTAGTCACTATTGTTTCCTGAGCAGATGATTAGGGTGCATTGTAGTTTCCAACACCTCCACAGCCAACATGGATGGTCACTGGCAAAGTGAAGTGGCTTTTTGTGCCAGGGGCACAACTTCCTCCCTTTTTTTCCTGATATGTTTGCTTCTTTCTAATTGAAATGTGCCCTGTGGTTTAGTTCTTGGGTTCAGTGTTGCTGTGTGGAAATTCCTGTGTATGTGAATGACCTCTGAGAGGATAAACAGAGTGAGTGCACGATAATAATTTCTGGATTTACACAATCAAATAAGCACTCTCATGTTTACAGCACTGAATGATTGATGCTCAGAAAATCTGTTTTAATAGTCTCCTTGAAGTGTCTTTCTGTTACTTATTATATTCTTTTATATTCTTTGTTTTATTTTATTTCAGCAGCTACGTGCTTATCACCTGCTGCCTTTCACCTTTATTTGATACAATAAATGTAGATCTATTAAAATATGGTTCATTTAAAATAAATTGCATGCTTCCATAAAGAATGCTTTGGCACTATATTTTTACATAGAATGAGGGGAGGTGACTAAAAGCCAACATCACAGTCAGAAATAAGTAGCACTCAGCTTGTCACATGTTAAATAAAAATATTCTAATACCTATGCCTACTGACTCAGACATGTTGAGTTCCTGCAGATAAAGTTTTATGCTATAGTGAAGCACTGAAGATTTGCAAGAGGGTGTTGGGATTTATACACATTTGAAAGCAAAGGACACAGTCAATGTTACAGAGCTTATATGATAATGACAGTGGGTACACCCCGGACTTGAGCCTCTGGGGGTTTGACATGTGAATTGAATAGTTTCAGTGAACATTTCCATCAGTAGGAACTGAGGATGAAAAATATCCAATAGAATTAGAATCATACCATCACAAGGATAATTGTCCTAGAGCTGAGAAAACATTCTAGGAACATTTTTATTGAAACTGATATGATTTCTCAAAAGAAAAGAAATTAAGCAATGTTTGATTTTTTTTTAAAGTGTTTTCTCAAAGAATCCTCAACCAACACCTTGTTCTTTTTGCTATTTTTTTTTTATTCTAGGAAAAAAATGTAAAGTCCTGTGCTAAAACCATTTGTGACAGTTTAGCAAAACCTTCTGGTATTATTAAAAACTAGATAGGGAAATCTTGTCTAAAGTATCTAATGGTGAATCAAGTGACACTGCACATACTGTCACAGAATTATGGAATGGTTTGTATTGGAAGGCACCTTAGAAATCACTTAGTTCCATCTCCCCTGCCATGGAAAGGGACACCTTTTACAGGTTGCTTAGAGCCCCATTCAGCCTTGCCATGAACACTTGCAGTGATGAGGCATCCTCAGCTTCTCTGGGCAACTTGTCCCAGTGCCTCACAGCCCTCACAATGGAGAATGTCTCCTTAATATCTAATCTAAAACTTAATATTATTAATGGCTCTTTGCTGGTGACTCATTTTTCATGTCAAAAGTCATCATTTAGCAACACTACAGCTCTGTAAGCTGCAGTAAAACTGTTAATAACCTTCCTATGTAAAAACTAAACACCACACCCCATTAATATAAGAAAAGACTACAAAAGGTCTCGAGAGAAAGCTCTGAAATTGCTAATAAGTCCATTGGATAGTGAAGTGACCTCCTAAATCCAGAATTTTTGTAAGAGAACTAGGAATAAACAATTATAGATTGACTTTGTAAATTGGAAGGACTGTAATAAATATTTACAATCAAAATAAGCGGTATTGTTTGTTATGTTTGAACTGATCTAGGAGGAACCAGCAAGATCCCTGAGACAGAAAATAACTAATGTAAATAATGCATGGGAAGTTTTACACTGATGCTTTCAATTGAAGAAATGTGATTAGCATTTCACTGCTCAATTGGCAGATTTAGGTCACTGGTCTAGCCTAGCATGAATAAAATCAGCGAATGAAAAATGGCAATCACGAAGTAAAAATTAAAGAAAGGCGATTTGCAAAAGGAACTTTTGCTACATCAAGTAAAGAAGATTAAATTTAATACCTCATTTAATGTCACCATTAATCTGTCATTGCACTGGGTCAATATGTGCAGAGGCAAACGGAGACAAAGAGGACACTAAGGGTAATGGGGCTTTCGTGCATTTCCTTCACTTCTAAAGTTTGACTCAGTAAAGATTAAACAGGCAGAAAACGATTACTCCTGCCCTTTGTGGTGCCCTTGAGCTCTAAATAAACTGAGTAATCACAGATTATGACATTAGGCTCAGAAGCACAACCCTGGTGAAAGTAATACTCTAGTACAGGTAAAACCTCTTGACAGTGGTTTTCAGATTCTGGTATAGCTGAGGATGTGGAGCAACCCACCAGGTGATTTATTAAGCTCTGCCAAGTAACAGAAATAGTTTTTCAGTATCAATAACTTCATGTGCTTTCAGTTTGTTCCCTGACTTACCTCCCTGAAAGTCCATGTGTGTCATCCATAGACAGATATAAATATGCACACAATCGTACATGTGTGCACATGTATACACACAAATATTCCCATTTATGAATAAATTAAAAAAAAAACATGTCTGGCCACTCAGATTCAGGCATATGCTAAAATCACAGTGTCTTAAGTGTGTGCATTGAAACAATTTCTAGAACTGAGCCATGCAGTGCCTTCCACCCAGTCCGTTCTGTGATTCTATGATTCTATGCTACCTTAGGCTATAGGTTTTGCTGAGTAGTTTCCAGTATTATTAATAGCATTTACAGTAATTATTTATAGTAAAACTAATCTGTTTCTACATGTATGAAATAGTGCACTTCAATACCATTGGTTCCTGAAAATGCAAGCAAGTGTGAATCTTATTTTCTATTGCTTTTCACAGGAAATGGCTGTTTATAGTTATAATTTGGTCTTTGATCACAGGTAGAAATGGCTACCCTAATTGCACAAAGTCAGTGTATACACACATTTAAAATTGTCTCAGCATATGGTGGCAATAATCAAAATTTCCCTTTTACATGTAACTACCTATTCAGAAAGAAAAAGATTTTCTGTAAGTCACTGCAATAAATTGGAGGTAATCATGGGGAAATTATGGTAATAACCAGTTTGTGACAAGGAAACCTTGTAAGTTGGTAATTTTTAATGGCTTATCTCTTGAATTTTTGAGCATTTGTAAATATTGATAGGAGGAATGTGGTCTTGGAGACCCTGATTGATTGGACTTTGTAGAGTCAGGACTAAGTTCTCCAATGAAACAGAGGTTCCCGTTTCTAAAAGACTATATATATCATTCTCAGAAAAAAGAGAAATTTCATTTACCAGTAAAGCTTGTTACACTATTCTAGTATGAAAGGGATTAGATGAATAATAAGGCTCACATTCTACAGATAAAATATTTGAAGACAAGGGAAAACTTTTTTTTCTTAGATTTGAGAGCTATGAGCTGTACAGAATCACACATATGCAATACAGGAATCTAAAGGAATTTTTTTAGATCCCCATCCCTTAATTAAACCATGTCTTGAATCAAATTAGAAAGATATGTTTACAGAGTGTTACAGACTCTGTCAAATCTAATTAGTATCACCCACTGATTTTCTGAAAAGTGGCTGGAAAATTTTTGAGTCAGTGTCTCCTGTCCTGGTTTATTACACAATTAGAAAAATTTGTTGGAAAATCTGAACGCAAAAGAGGACTTAGGAATGTGTGGTTTTGTTTTACTTTAGAGAACAGAATGCTTTCCTGAGCATGGAAAAAAAAAAATAAGAAATACCATAAGCAAAATAGACAAAAGATACTAAAAATAGAGGTTACACACAAGATTAGGCTGGATTAGTTAAAAAAGTTATTTTTACAATAGAAAATGTGGTTTCACATTTTTGTGTAGTACAGCAGAAAGGAAGGATAGAAGATAGCCTTTCTGGATTTTCTAGATAACAATATTGAGTCTAACCTTTGATCTCTTTGGGCACTTGATTAGGAGATTCCCCCAAGAATTTATGGAGGACTTCTTACACCTTCTGTGGAAAAACATAGACAGTCTTACACCTTGATTTTACTTGAAGTATGTTCTTAAAGCCTTTATGAGTGGTGTTTAAATACTAGCCAATACAGCCACAGCACTGAGAGTCATAGACATTTACATACTGCATCTCCCTTGTGGCTGCAAATTAACTAACATACAGTGATAATGAGACAGAATATTCATTCTAGGCCTGTATTTCTAGGTGTTTAAACTCATCAAACTTTTTCTTCTTGCCAAGGCTTACTTCTTGTCAAAAAACCTTTTTTTTTATTATTTCATAGGAATAGAAAAAATGTTTCAGCTATTAGATTAAGAGTCATTGTTTGGTTTGTTTTTCTTCCTACCTATTTTAACCTACGTAGTGCCAAATGAGGCAAGAGGTGGAGGTGAAAGTTTAGGGTCTGACTGGCCTGTGTTGGTGCAGTGACTGCAGAGAACATCATTTTGCTCAACCACAGCAAGGGAGAACACTCAGTGAGGGTCAGGAAAGATCAGCTGTCTCCAACACTGGTGTCAGCTGTGTAAGTGGAGAGCATTGAGTTCACTGTAACACATTTGGGACAGTCCAGTCTTCTGTGGTCCAGCTTCCTAAGCCAATTTTAAATAAGAATATATATATATATATATATATTCCTCTTAGAGGACAGAAAGAGCTGCTTTCTCAGGAAAATGGTTCTGGGATTGGATCTTTGCCATTTCTAAAAATTTGAGTGGTTAGAAAATCAAACAGATAGAGTTTTGCATTTTAAAAGGAATCATTGAAAGAAAAAAAAAAGTGAGACTTCTGACAAAAAAAATACAAAAACCTTTGTGATTGTGTGGTTAAAGTAAGTAGGAAATGCTAACAGTTATACCTTCTAACTCAACTTTTTATGCTAATACATACCACTCACCAGATCTTATTTTATTGGCCAGAACAGAAGCCACAGGGTATGAATAATTCATGTGTTGCAATGTGCTCGGGGAACAGACCACCACAAGGCTCAGTGTCCATAATCCATCAGGTCCCCCCAAGTCTGTCTTGGACTGTGAAACAATGAAAGTTACATCTGTAATAATACTTTGAGACCCTGCTGAAATACATGCCTTGGCTCAACTAATTCCCCCTGTGCTTAGCTGTGGCACAGGGAAAGGCTCCAGGCTCCCAGAAGGAGCTGTGCAATCTTTCTCATAGCTGTTTTATCATTTTGGCCCCCAGTGGCTGAAGTTAATAATACAAGCATTGAGGAGTTTTGAGTTCAAGTGCTTTAGCTAAAAATTCGAAGAAATGCCTGTTAGCTGTCTGTATCTGAGGGGACTGAAGGCTGTAACCCAGCAGAGACACAGTCCTAGGGACTGCAGGCATGACAACAAAGAGCAGAGAATATAATCAGTCTTGTTTCTGAATCTGACAAAGAAAACAATACTAGAAGCTTACTGTGGATTTAACAGCATTTTAATTCAAAGTCAATGTCTTACCTGAAACTGAAACAAAGGTGAAATAAACTAAAGACAGGATAATCTGCAGGATAATCAGCTAAATGTCTCTAGGCAAGAGGTATTTAACAAGCACTATATGACTCTCAAATAACTGATTTATTATTCTGAAAATGGACAGAAGAGTATGAATAATAACAGGTAAATCTTTTAAGAAGCTCAAAGAAAACTCGGGGGGGGGGGGAGAGAAATGTATCAAGAAATTAAAAAAACAAAGATCAAAGAAGCAAACAAACAGTCAGAGGTGCTCAGCTGCTGTGAGCTGGAGTTTCTCATCCACCTCCTGTGGATCATGAAATATGGGGAATTCTTGATAGAGGAAGTGACAACTGTCAAGTTCAAATGTTGGAAGTTAAGGTCCTAAGTGCACTTAAGATACTTACAAAACACAAGCAGCTAACGAAGATTGTAAAGTCTTAAGTTTTAGGCCTGTCTTAACCATGTAAATCTCCAACTTGCATTTGCTATGCTTTTGTATTATTGTCCAAAAACCAGAAATATTTCCAGTTTAATTGCCACTATTGCAAGAACTCGGTTATCTAATTTAAATAATAAAAGTGAAAAAAAATTAAAAATAAACATAGCAAATGTATTATGTTTTGTCCTGTGTAGAACTAAGTTTCAAAAAAGCCTTTGGTAGCTTAAGTCTCATCAAATTCCTTGAGATCTGGGCTCAAAAATGGCTTGTGACTTTGTACGTCAGCATACTCCATCTTCTATAAATCATGCAACCAAAACATGTTTTCAAATTAACTAAAATTATTTTTGTGATTGTAAAGTTAAAGTAAGTAGGAAATGCTAACAGTCATAACTTCTTAATTCATTTTTTTTGTGCAAATGCATACCACTTGCCAGATCTATTTTACTGGCCAGAACAGAAGCCATGGGTTATGAAGAACTCTTTACATGTGGGGAAAATAAATTTTTGTGCTTTTGTACCTGGTTCAAAAGGAAAGCAAATATAAGATTTATAATGGAACTCTATTCATCTCAGCTGTGGCTGTATTGAGCGGCTCTGAGAACAGACCTGAGTGAGAGATGAAAGGATTAGTTCATGCATATGACCTCCTGTCTCCCACCTATATCTTGTCTGCATGACCACAAAAACTAAAAATACTTTGTCACCTAGAACCGAAGAAGAATTCCACAATTAAAAACTTTACTCTCTTCAGTTAGTTCTTTTATTTGATACTTTGCCTTCTCTTGTCCACAGAAGTTCTCACTGCTTCAAATTTTGCCAGTCAATCGTCCATTTTTTAATATCATCATTGCTATATTATTAACCATCACAGAAACACAGTAAATTAGCTAGACTCCTTTGGTGAATTCCATAGGGCTACCATGGTGTAGAAATGCAGAGAAATCACAATTTTTTGTCTTCTGCCTTTTACACAACACTAGGATTACACTTTTGATCAAAGAAAGTAGTATATCCAGCAAAATTAATATCAAAAGAGACACTTGTTCTGCTGGTCAAATAAAGCAGACACATTTCAGTGTCAGTTTTAAACTGTTTTCTATGAAGAAAACCTCTACTTTTTCTGAAATTATTCTCAATATACATCAAAGTTAGTGAGATACACTGCCTAAATGCATAAAGACCCTTAGCATCTCTCAATGAGCCTCTCTTGCTGCAGCCATGGTGTCTCCTTACACAAAATAAATTATAGTTCAAGCACTACAGGATTTATGACCCCTCATTTTTCCATTAGGGGCCAATATTGTCCATTTTCTCCATATCTGTAAATATTCTTTTCAGAACAAGAGTTATCTCCTCTTTTGGAGTCTTAAGGCACTGCCATAGAGCCACCTGGCCCTGGACCAGCTCTTGGGCTCCGAACAGACTTTTCTACTTTAGTGCATATGGACAATTCCTCTTGTGTCTTACCCTCACTCATGGCACGCTTTGGAAATGTTAAGTCTGTCAAGCAATTCTGTAGTAATGCTTCTCAATCACTTTATTGCAATAAATACAAGTTAGAACAGAATGCTTGGAGTGTTTTTTTTTTTAGTCTTTGGACTCTTGGGTCCCTATCTGCTGCTCCTACTGATCTTCGTGTTGACAGATGGCCTGCTTCTCGGCTCACTTTCAAAGCTGGGATGTCAATGCTATAGTAGCTGTATAGCCTTCCTTCTCCCTCCTCCCCAGAATTCATTTTCAGGAGCTTGATCTATAACCTCTTTCCCCCCGTTAAGCCTAAACAAGTTTAATTTCTGCATTAGTTAATCTTTATACATATGTAGCATTCCCTGTGTATTCGTGGATACTGTTTATCCTAATGCTTTTTGACTGTAAATATACCTGAGCAGATACATCAGCCTGATATGCAAATACCATCCACATTAACCTAGCCCATGAAGTTTGTTTTCACTAACAAAGAGACGAACTCAGAGTCAGTTCATAGTCTCTCCAGTCTTGACTGTTTCTGGCATTCCTTCTTTGTTCTTCAGCCCATCCTCCTGGTTCTTCATAACAAGCTTCCAACTTCTTTTTGCCTGCAAAAAATCTCATATTTTTTTTTACCTTCTGCCATGTCAAGGAAATTGATTTAATGCCATTATTTTCCGTTCATGCCACAGGTTCTTTGAACATGAGGTTTCTTTCTTTTAGTCAAGGGCAGCACTTTCCACTTCTGTTGAATCCTTGTTGGATTCAAATTTCAACCACTTACCACTTATTTATGCAAAAGTTATTGACATAACAATAGTTTCAATTATTTTATTCATCTCACACTTTCATTGTGCACTGCATTTGCAATGCACTTGAAAAAATACACTTGCATTTTCTTTGAAAAGGGTAATAGACTGCAGTGTAAAATTCCATATCTTAAATCCCTTTTTAATGTGGTTCCTGGTTATATTTTTATTTCAAGGCACATATTTGAAAGCTTTGAGTCACGGTTCTCTGATCTCTGCCTGTGTCAGCATGAAGCAGATAAACTGAAAACAACAAAATTACTCTGTTACAAAAATAAATTTAAGAGAAGTGATAATTAGTCTTTGACTAATGGTGAGAGATAAAGTGATACAATTTTAGTGTGTTCATTCTATATTCATGAAGTAACAAACAATATTAAGATTATTAGGCAGAAAAATGAGCTCTGTGTCATGCAAACACATTTTGGCCTGCTCTGTGCTGCTTTCCATGTCCCTGTTACCCTTTTTCTGTGTTGCCTGGTCCAGCATCCTCTGCATCTTCACATTTACCCTCTCCCAATCTCAATTCCATGGAGATGTTAAGGGTTTGTGTTTATTCTGTGCTTTAAATCCCACAAGAGATCAGACTGGCTGAATCATGAAGGAAGAAAGCCACATGCTGAAAAGTAACCTGAGAAATGCTTAGGAAAACAAACATCACATATTAATATTAAACCCACACATATATGATAAACTGTGAATGCGGGAAACATTTGTGCTTCATTCCTAGATCACTGGCTCCATTAACATAGATATTGAACTTAAGAAACAGATTCTGAAAACAACCTGCAGTAATACTACCACAAAATCGGATAGTACAGTTAGTTACATACATACACAGAGATAATGGTTAAAAAAAAAAGAAAAACCTGGATAATTTTTTTTCTGATAGAAGAGATTGTCACTGTTTATTTATGTTCAGCATTGACTCCTATATGAAAGACATGATTTTAAGTGCTTTTCAGGCCTTCCAATTTAGTAGAAATGTGCACTACCTAACATAGCACCTTTTCACTTATCTACCTTGCTAGTTATTCTTGATTATGGCGGCAAACTAAGGACTCAACTGGTTGCACTGAAATTTTAGAGCCTCATTATATTGTAATATAAGTCACAGAAATTATTTGCACCATCCACTGCCAAAAATAAAATAAAATTAAAAATTCAAGTTTCCCGAGTCTTGAAAAAATGGCACGTAAATTAGTTTTGTTCTCTTTGCAAGAGTATGGTAAATGATAGAAGTGAGTGGAAGCATGTGTCAAAGAACAGTAACCTACACACTTCTCACTTTTCTTTCTCATCCTATCCAACTACTTCTCGTCCTTCCTATGTATTTCTTTATGATTTTCTCAACTCCAAGATTAATTTCCAATTAAAAAAAAAAAAAAAAGATACACTTACATTAAAATATAGAAGCAAACTCCAAATCAACACCTCTCTTTTTAGTCCACAGGAGCAATTGGCCAGAAGCACCTTATGTCAGCAGGAGTACTTTTGACACTCTTCCCTATTAATTTCCTATCTCCCTGATGTAAGTCAATTGTATCAGTGCTTCCCTTTAGCCAATACTAGCAGAAAACAGTCCTTACTTGTGTTTCACATTTGCTGTTTTGTTTCTTGCTAATCATTGCTTCTCCCTCAGGTGGGCAAAAGTCTATTTTGTGTGTCTTAATATAGGTCTTTAATTGAGGATTATGTGAGAAATGGACAGAGTTCTGAACATGGTGTTGGTTTCGGAATTAAGGAGTCCAAATGAAATGGATGAAGTACATTAATACTGGGCAAAACATTTTAAAAAGCACAAATTTTGCAATAGTCTAGTATTATTGCTGATGACATCAAGCTCCCCTTAGGAAAAAAAAAAAAAATTCAGGGTGATGCCATGTCTCTGCAACAGCTTGTATAGGCCAATAGAAGTGAAATAGTCCTGGACTTGTATTGGAGGACAAAGGGTATAATCCATGCTTTCAGAGGACAGAAAATTTTAATTGAGCTATAGGGAATGAAACTTCTGTTCCAGAATGTATTGTAATAAAACAAAATATGTGAGACACCATACAATGAGCTTGCATAAGTATGACAAAGACATAATTGTGTTGATAGTAATCATAGAAAAAAAAAAAAATAGAGGTCAAAAATGACCAGCAATTTCTATAGGGATAAAAAAGCTTACAAAAAGTGAGAGGTGTGTTCTA
>NW_020955194.1:4592957-4617578 GCF_003031625.1 Empidonax traillii | reverse complement strand
AGAAAAAGACAGGGAGAGAGTGTGAAAGGGGAAGGGAAAAATATACAAAGACAATATGAAACATAAAATGAAGAAAACCTTCTTTTAACCTTTCTGGACATTTTGGAAAGGGAGAGACTGCGTAGGTTTTGAATATAAAAGTCTGATTCATTTTTAAAATTCTCCAAGGAAACTGTTCTGATACCATGGTCTTCCTACATTTAAAGGACAACTGTCAAGAGAAGCTCTTTTCATTTAGTATGAGCAGAGATATATTGTGTAGATCTGAGAAGGTAATTTTGTACAAAACCAGCATCTGATTTTACTTGCAGGAGCAATAGGTCTTTCCATAGTATTCCATTATTAATAAAATAATCCATTTCCTATTAGAGTAGTGCCCTTTTTCTTTTATCTAGCTAACCAGCAACTTTCTCAGCTTTCTAATCATCCATTTTGAGTCCCAGAGATTTCCTATAGATAGTGACTGAGGTCCATCATTGCCAATTTTTTTTTTTTTCTGTTACTTAGTACATCCATTTTCTTCCCAGATGTTTGAATTGTCTGGGAGCTGTGGGGTGCTTTTATCAAGAGCTGCTGCCGTTGCTCAGGACTGACTTTATGCTCATTTTAGTAATATTGCCTCTATTCCTTTTCAGCTTAGAAAGCATCCTTATTCAACTAAAGACTATAATTCCCTGGCCTTAGGATTTCTACAGAAGGATGTAAAGTAGGCAGAGGGATTGTTACAGAGAAGTGAGCTGTGATGCTGAGATGTTGATCCCTCAGAGCAGCCAGCTGCATAACTCAAGGCACTGAACTGGGTACTCAGCAGCACTGCCTCCCTTACACACTTTATGCCACTGAACTGGTAAAGTCTGAGTAAAAATGTTGGATGAGGAAAAATTGTCAAAGTGATATGAGAACAGCCTTTACAGCAGACACAATTTCCCGAGCAAAGAAGGAAGGTTTTTTATTGTGTCCCAGCAGAACCATCGAACCACCTGAAGTCAATCATCTTCCCTACAGAATTCCTGCAGAGACTGAAGTTGAAAAATTGGAAACCCAAAGGTTAACAAAACACATTTTGCAACTAACACATAAGGCAATGTAAGAAATGTTTCTACGTCTTGTGCAATGAAATGATTGACCAGAAGTTGCTATTATAGCCACTCACAAGCCAAGCCAAGACTCTTCTCAAAATTTCAAATCCATCCTTCCTAGAAAAAAAGAAATGAAAAAAATGGTGTCACATTCCCTAAAGTTTGAAGATTTCTAGATTTTGAAACTGGCTTTCTGATAGATATGCATATTTCTTTCCCTACATGCACTTATAGGACCAAGAATACTATGGCACAGTGTTCTCAGCAGCATTTTTCCTAAGACCAGAGCTAGAAATTTCTAGCAGTGCTGGAAATCTCATATGAAAAATCTGTCTCTGAAAGCTTTCCAGCTCATTCCTCCAGATTCAAATGACTTGGATGGTCTTCACAGAGTCATCTAAGCTTTCAGCTGTTTATCCAAAGCAAACAGAAATTATGAAAATTCTGAAGTTGCCATTGCTACTTGCATGATGCAAGCACATGTGGTTAATCCTTGCCCCATTTAGCATTGCTCTGGTCAATTCCCACATAAAATTTTATTCTTGACATGGTTTAGGAGCATTTAATCTGATCTGACAATGTTCAGTCCACTTCCCAAGTCGTTGAATGATTTATTTTGATTTGCTATATAATGTGTTCACTGCTTTTTGATTAAGACATCAGTATTGTATGTGACCTACATACCTCCCCTTCGTTTTGCATTTCAAAATGTAGTTTTCCACAGACCTTTTGAGTATACCATCCATCTCAAACAGATCAAACACTATAGAAGTTGTTCCCAGCAGTTGCTGTTAGAAGAAGCATTTAGAGTTGAATACACTGTAATGGCTGTTTTTTTTTCAAATTACTCCAGTGACTTCTATGCTGAAAGATTAGATGTAGTTTAGCATACCTATTTGCTAATAATACTTTCATTTGGATTTTATCAGAGTGAAAAGTGTTAAGCAAAAGCAAATGTTGTATTCAGCATGTAAATTCTGATGGTGAAGACCTGTGAACTAAGGACCATTGTCATAATCAATTTCCTGCTTTGAAATCTTTAAAGCTCATCATGTACAGTTCATGGAAAACCTAAATCAGACATCTGGTTCCACCCAAGTTAGCAATATTACTGATCTTCCAATACAAACATTCTTTTCTGATGCCAATCTCAGTAGACATGAATCCTTAATGACAAAAGCCCAGTTGGTATAGCATGATGTATATCCTTTAACCTTTACAATAAAGACATAACTGAAGCATTACAGTCTCACAATACTTTTTTAATCGAGCACAGTTCATTATTTAATCTATTAGGGCTTGACTACAGAATCTAATGTTTTTAAACAATGTAGCTACCTGAGAGCTCATGTTATCACTAAGATGTGCTGTTCCATGCATGGGCAAACTTCAATATAGTACATCAGGAATAAACATGTTGTTGTCCAATATAATTAGAACTAGTTTGGCACACAAAAATAAAAATTAACATTTTTGAACCATGCAAGCCTTTTGTGGCCTTCTGTGCACTCTGTGTTTTAAACACATACACCTACGCAATTTTCTTTGCCCTGGTGGGTGTGGTGTTGATTAGAAGAGGTAGACTCTAAAGCCAAATCCGTTGATCTTGGCTTTAACTTTCTAAAAGGCTGCAGAAGGCCATAGATCATTTCTACTGAACAGGATTAAAGAGATTAACTTGTGCCAGCAGGCAATGACAGGCTTGTTAGGAATAAAATCCAATGATGCTAACCCTTCAAAAAGCTGGTTATTAACTACATCGATGAGTGGCTTCTCATTAAAGATTACTATTACTGCCTTTCCTAGCATTTCCCCTTTGGCCTGAGTGGTTTTCCCATAAAGGGAAGAAAGTGATCACATGTACTTTTACATTGAATAGTATATATTTTCAAAAAATTCAAATAGTCTCCTGATTCTCACAACAACAACAAAAAAAATTAAAAAGTCTGGTGGCAGTGCATCAGCTCACTATCTTTTTTACAGAAGTCACTGCCCTTTAAGCTTGCTCTTTCTCTCACTACAAGTGATCTCCAACAAACTACATCAACTTTTATAAAAGAACTCTTACTCACTGGAGATTGGAAAAGACTGGAAATTCTTGTATGGGTCCACATTGCAAATACTTAATTATCATTGATAGTACCTTAGTTTGGTGCAGGGGACATACCCATCCATGTCATGTACCCCACAAGTGGTGTTTGCCTGGGAAGGCTTCACAGATACCCACTTCTGAATCAAATACACCTATTCTCCCATCAACTCATAGGAAAATTATGGTTCAGATGCCAGCAACCTTTATTTTGGTCCAGCACTAAACATCTTCAGACTGGAGAAGATTCCAGGGAGAACTTATAGCAGCCTTTCAGAGCTAAAAGGGGGCCTAGAAAGGCTGGTTGCCTGGCCCTAAGAAAGATGGAGACAAACTATTTAGCTAGGCCTGTTGCAAAATGACAAGGGGTAATGGTTCTAAACTAAAAGAGGATGGTTTAGACAAGATATAAGTAAGACATTTTTTGTAATGAATGTGGTGAAACACTGGAACAGGTTGCCCAGAGAAGCGGCAGATACCCCATCCCCGGAAAAACTCAAGGAGAGATTGGATAGGGCTCTGAGAACCTGATCTTGTTGAAGATGTCCCTGCTCATTGCAGGGGGGTTAAGCTAGTTTAGATTACACTTAAAGGTCCATTCTACCTCAAACTAGCCTATGATTCTATAATTTTTGTTGTCCTTTTTTGAAGCAAACTCCTTCCTTTCCTGAGGCCTCATGGCTTTGCAATGACACCTTAGCCACTCCAGTGAGGCTCTGCCTCATTTTTAAAGTCTTCTGAAACCAGCTTAGAAATAACCAGGCCTTGGCTGGCCAGACTCTGATAGAAAATCTGCCCGCGAGGCAGTCAACATCAAAGATGTTTTTCAGCTGGAGACTTGTAGGGAAGTTCTTTAAAATTAACAGCATCTTCAGAGCAATACACTTGGCTCTAAACAAATCAAAGTCCCACAAAATAGTTGTTTACATGTTGGGTCTGGCAACTCAAAAAAAAAAAAAAAAGTACCTAAAACAACCTTAATGAAATTATCCAGAATGCAAATACTCCCACACCAATTCTGACCCACTCACTGACCAAGAGCCCTCAGTGATAGCTGCTGCTTCTCTGTGCTATCTTCTCTTTCCTGCTGTCTGGATCTCTTATGCCAGCTGCTCCGCTGAGGACTGCACTGGAGGTGTGGCAAAACCTCCTTTCTGCAGAAGTCTCTGCATGTACAGAGACACACATCCCAACAACCTTCTATGGCCAAGCTTACAACTCACACATTTGCCCAGTTTTCATTCTCCACAAGCATATATTTCTGAGACATGAATGGAGAAGAACTAAAGGAAACATGGGAATTTATGGTAGGGGGGGGCGAGATCAGAGTAAATGATTTTGCGTCTACAAGAGATGTTCAATACCTCTTTTAAATGATAGAAAGGGAGCACAGACTAGGAGAGAGTAATGGGTCCTGCAGTGGTGAGGGCTGACCAAGCTGGTCTGCTGCATAAATGCTTCGCTGACAGCTCAGCCCAGGAAGGACAGAAAAGTGGCTGTGAATGTGCTTGCTCAACAGCACGTTTTTTCAGGACTGTTTCCTGAAGGCAATTATGGGCCAGTCTATCTGGAGACTGATCTGCACTGGCATTAGACAGCAGAAAGAAAAATATTTCCAGTTGAGACCAGAACCAAATCTATCCTCTTCTACCACTGCTTTGAAAGACAGGTGACAGCCTGAGTACCAACTCAGCACAAGTGAAATGTGCACCAAAAGCCAGGATAGCCCCGTGCTGGAGGTTGGAGCAGCAGCACCATCAGGAATTTGTGGGGTGATGCATGGTTTTGCAGAACATTCACAAAGAGAAAAATTAATCTGATTTACAAAATATATTACAGTTCCAAAATGTTTTCTCAGTCTTAAAATTTGCTCTGTCTGAACCAGTGCCTATGGACAACCAATTCACTCAAGTAGCACAAATGCGCTGGACACGCCATGGGATTGTGGAATATTTTTCAGTGTTCATGTTGGTTCAATACAAAAGTGCACAGGCTTAGAAATAGTTGATTGAATTGCATTGTCACTGTGCTTTTTAGAGACCCTTTTTCCCCATTTTATTGCAATTCTGTGCTCATTGCTATGTTATCCTAGTACCTGTGAGAATAACTATAACAGTTTCACTTAACATAATATTTAGAAATGTTTCACTGAGATTGTATAATAGTGTTTCCAAGCTCTAGCTTGCTCCACTCACTCCTTAGATCAGGAAAAATTGATATCAATCTGCTATGTGACTGTTTAACATTTTTTCTTCCTGAGCTATTCATTTACATCAATTAGGTTCATGCCTCCTTTTAGCTTAGCGGATTGTGAAGAATAGGTCAAAATGGAGGGGTTTCTGCACTGTTTTCTTTTTTAGTGTTTAGTACTTTATTTCCAAAATTACTTGGTAGTTTGCACTGAATGAGATATATTCTTTAATATCTGCTCTTTTAGCTGGATTCAAATACTTTGCATCTTCAACACCTTCCGTATATATCTACAAACTGCTAACTGACAAATTCTTCTTTAAGGGGCCCAGGTCATTTCTGTTGGGATAATGAACAAATCTAATTGAATAATTACAAATCATATTGGAATAAATGGTGTAGTTCACTAAACCATATACTAAATTCCCCTCTGTCTGCTGTTAATCAGTTTCACTCAACAGAATCCCCATTTGTTTGTCTTGAATTATATCTTTTAATATCTAAAACAGAAACAGTGAAAGACTTTTCCAATTTTCCCTTCCTAGTTTTTGTGAAGCCCTATTTACAGAGATGGGATTGATGATTTCTCTGACAGCAGCTTTCCTTAGAGCCATTTCAATACAACTGAAAGGATAACTTCCTTTCCCTTGTTTGATGATACTAAAGAGTACTGAATGCTGTTCTCACTAAGCCTTCACAACCCATTGTTTACAATCATGCCTCCTTCTGTGCTCTAGTTTTGAAAGCCAAACTCCCTGTTGGTAAGTAAATTTTTAATGTTTTCTTTTTTTTGTTTGTTTTTTTCTTCTTGTACATTTTCTTCTTTAGAGGGAACTGTAAAAGAGAAGAATTGGATCTGAGTTTTCCATAGACGTTCTAAGATTATGTTGATGGTATCACCATCATTGTCAGTAGATCCAAAAAATAGGTTAAGGTAGTGAGAAAAAAAAGAACCAGTTATATCCCTCTTCCATAGAATGATTAAAACCCCCATGAAATAGATGAGATTACAGAAAAAAGAATGAAAGTAAATGAATGAATGAACGTGTAGTAACACATAGGTTGTTTAAAAGCGCATTTCTGGAAGACAGTGCCCTCACCACTAGTTTTTTAGAACTGTCCATAGAATTTAGTTTACTCATATATAGAAATAGAGAATGTTTTATTCTGCATTGTTAGATTTCAACTCTCCCAGTCTTTGTAATGTTTTCAAATATGCCATAATGCATCTGCTCCATGTCTCTGGCAGGGAAGCAGTGCACCATGACACACAGTTTAAACAATGATTTTTGTTTAGCTGATATTTCACAGTCAACTGTGTGGCCAAAGGGCAGTTCTCATCTTGTCTGACATCTCAGACAGAAAACTGCCATTTTTTCTTCTGACTAGTACTGTGTGGCGTTCTTCCCTCTCAGACTCCTTAAGCTCCACTCAGAGAATCATGAACTACTCAGCTCCATAGCTGCTTTCCAGTCTGGGGGACACATGCTGTAGTTCATTCTGCCTCTTCATGTGAGAAGTCTATCCCTGCCATGACAAGAGGGAACACAATGATACCTATTCAGAACTGGGAAAATTGGAGAAAATCTGTGTTAACTCTGAAATTTGAAAATAGTCCAGTATGTGAAATTTCAGGTTCAACTGAATAGACTCTCATCAATATTCATGGTCCTGGAAAGAATGAAAAGGAAAGTAAAAAGTTAACATGAAGAGATTACCTCTAAGAAAAGCAATATACCTTTCATGGTGATCTGCTTTCTTAAATTGCTTTCACAGAGTCTGAATGCTTTTATTTTCAGACCCTATGATAGGTAGCTTTCCTTATAAGTAAAGATGGCCAGGGAAATCAGAAGACAGAAGCAGAGAACTCTTGTTCCCAGAAAAAGGAAACTTTTGGGCAAAAATAAATTACTTGTGCATAGTGGCCTATATATAATGAGGATCTGGTTTCAGCCCAGATCCTGTTCACAAGATAAGAAACAATCAATTTAATTGGACACCCAGCTTACCAGTCCTGATAATCTTTAGGACAAAATCTTTTATTTCGATTTTAAGCACTTTAAGGGAAGCACTTTATTACTGTGTTTGAAAAATTCTGCAACGTTATCCTGGTGAGTGTAATGTTTGTCATAGACTTGAAACAACTTACTGTGCTATACTTATAATTGGAGACAAACAAAAGAGCTAGTTTTAACAACTATCAAACTATTGCCTTTGAAGAAGCATATGATATGTAACTGTTACACCTAAATTATTAAAAACTCACACAAAGTGCAGAGGTTTATCTTTTGGTTCATACAGAATCTGAGTTTGTCCAAAACAGTTTGCCTGTCTCCTGTTATCATGCAGAAAAATCTTTTGGAAGTAAACAAGTCTGTGTCTAACAGAGTATGAAGAAGGAAGCAAGAATACTAAAGCCTTAGAGATCTACCAGCCTTTTCTTACTTAGGGGAGGCAATACAAAACTTTGAGCAGGCTCTTATAGCATTCCAGGGAGTCACATCAATTTATCTGTAGGGCAAAAGATTGGTGGCTCGCAGTGACTAAAGCCCATAAGCGCTAACCAATATATAGATCATAAACACAACCAAGTGATTAAACCAACATGACTGAAATAAATAGGTTCCAGAAGTTACAGAAATTAAAAGAAATAACCTACTACATGCATTGAGGTTTTCTCAGATTACATTTGTTCTCATCTGTACAACAGTATACCTTCTTAACTCATCACCTGAGGTACAGTTAGTTTTGCTGGGCACGAGGGCTAACACAGCTAAATATGCCAAGCCTTTCTTGATCTACACAAAGAAATTTTTCTATAACAGAAGATCTGATGGTGTAAACCCGTATCTGATAAACATCAACACAAAGCTGTGGGTTTATGGCTCTTACCCTGAGCCAGAGAATGAGGGAACTAATCAGACCTTGGGGACTGAATGAATCTGACAGCAGTGACTGAGAGACAAATGGAGGCAAAAAAAAGGAGGGAATTAAAAAAGTTGTGACCAAATGACAGTGAGACAGGGGAAAGTAATAACAGTTTCAACATCAATTTATGACTGCAGTAGTCTTTAATTTTGCAAAGTGAGTAGCAATCAGCTGAAGGAGGGAAGTCAAAGCAGTGTGAGATGAGGAGGGCAGGGCTACCTACTGCAAACACAGTGAACAGGGTTGGAGGGATGAGTGATTAGTTTTGCTGGCAGGCACGGTAGCCTGGACTGCAGGATTCTTCAAACTCCTTTTCTTTTTGAAATCCATTTTTGATGATACTTCCAGTAATTAAGGTCACCACACTAGGGCATTTACTGTTTGCCATGATGAAAATCATTTGGAATTTGACAAATAGCATTTGTGTTTGCCTTAACTTCTCATCAAACAAGACCTAGAATTTGTACTCAGCTGCAGGAAAGTTTTTCTTTCCTCTCTCAAAATTCAGAAGAGCAGATATTCTCACAAGATTTCCAACATATGTATGCTTTCAGAAATATCAGCAGAGGCTTTTTCCAAAGACTCCATTTCAGTACTGTAGTTTTAACTTCAGAAAGAAGAAAGTGTAAATACAAGATGGAGGATATGATTACAAAAAAGCATTCTCTTTATAGGACTACTAATTTAAATACAGTGCCACAATACATATTTTGGAACTGACTTTTCACTGCCTGGCCTAAAACGTGAGTAACAAAAACCTGTACCTGCTACAAAATACTTATTAGATATACCTTGAGTGATATCTGTGTAGACAATGTTATTTCTAATATAACTGTCATTCTGTCTACTAGATTACTGTTCTCCCTCAGAAGAGACAGGAGAAGAAGATATCAACAGAGAACGAATGAAATTTTATTCGTGGGAAATTGCATACAACAGCTTCAGTTTCTCTTAAGAGAAATCCTGTTCTAGAATGGAAGATTCTTGAGCTCAGGAGGTGAAGCACCTTCAACTCTTTAAAGCCACTGACATTTTGTGAGGGTAACCCTCATTTCTTTCAAATCTCCTCTCCTGACACCTTCATCAGCAGCAGAGCTTGTTCACAGCTCAGCAGCCCCGTGTAAAACACAATTGGATCCTCAGAGGCCCATGAGGGATAGGGGTCAGCCTGGGCACTTAAAAGGAATATCTTTTGAAAAGAAAATTGCATCAAAAGATTTACTGGCAGCATTTGTGTTAAAAGCCAAGGGAACACAAATGGCTTTTAGATAAGAACCAGCTCTTGATCCAGACTGCAGATTCAACTAGATCCATACTCATAGCTTCAGCTAAACCAGCGATTTTGCTGAACACATGGAGAATCTCCCAAAGAACATCCCTTAACAGGACATGCAGGATACATTTTTATAGTTGGTTCTACAAAGTAAAACAGAGCTGCTGAGGGGGAACAGATTTTGCAACCACGGAAGTACTTTCTCTATCTTTAATGAAAAAGAAGAGAAGAATGTAGGACAGTAGCTTTACATTAAGTACAACTTTAAAAAATATTGTTTTCCATAAGCAGCAACAATGATTAAGCATTACTTTAGCCTCACTTGCTCTCACTGTTTATATATCCTGCTTGTTCAATGCATTAGGAGCTTTTTTTTTTTTCTCACTGTGTTGACAACACAGAACCTAATGAAGTTTTAGCCCATGGCCTGGGCTCCTGGATACTACATACTGATGACAGATATTGTCAGCTATGCTGGTATTTCTATACAGCAGAGTATTTTAATAGACAAGATGTTCCAGTTTAAGAATATTGACAGGAAAGCTGAAACTTATGATCTGAAACACTTCATAAACAAGATTGTTGTGAGGATGAAGCAGAGGATGAAAAATTGCATATTAGTATTTGTTACTGAAGAAGTATTTTCAGTATATGGGTTTGTTAATTAGATTAAAATTTTGCTATGAAAACGAGAAAAAGAAGGAGGGATAAAAGTATTTCTACTACAATGGTTAGAACAAGCTGAAGATGATGATATCTTTGAAACAGGATTGGAAGGAGTCCACAGATTCTTGGGCTGATGAAACAGTGCTCAGACATCTGTCAGTTACTTTTCCTACGCAAATTTTCCCATTTCCAAATAAATCCACTCCAGTTCCTTCAGATCTGTTTTCTAACTCTGTAGATTTTTTGCAGCTCTTTGCTTTGGGTAGAGCTCTGGTGAAGCCCTGACTCTGTTCCTGCTCTGCACTGCACAGTACTGGTTTTCACGCCATCCACTTAGCTGGAGACCCTCTGCTTTTTCCATTTCTCCTAGGAAATAAGATGTAGAAACTTACACAGCACTACTTATTATCCTATGCTTTCTGCCACTTTCTTATCACCCATTCTTTCTTCCCGCCCTCCTCTCACTTTTTCATTCTCATCTGGGATTCTCTGAGCACAAAGAAAAGTTTGGATGCACCACAAAATACTGGACATATTCCCAGCAGCCAAAAGGTTGGAGGGTCGATATAACAAAGTTTTGGTCAGCAATACTCATTGCTGCAATTTTGAACTACCTGCACAGACTTTAATGCCCTACTGAGAGTCTGTGGGAGGTATTTGACAAGCAAGGGTGCCCAGGCAGTTATTCCCTCCTCTCTTTCCTGTTCCTCTGAAAGTGGCTTAAATCGATTTCTCAACAGCACTGGTCTCAGGCACCCACTCAGGATTTATCTTCCCAAGCTATTAATCACAATCATGTGCAATTTAGAGCAGTTCCTGGTCTTTTTCACTGAAATAAAAGAGTCACTCTTGTCATGAATATTATTGCTCATGAATCACAATGATTTCCAGCCATGCCATCAATTATAAACACAGCTAATTGGAGTGCCAATAGGGCTGCCTCTCTTCACAGAGAGTGTTCTGACATGAATTTCACTGGCCATGAATGACTGTATCATCAGAGACGAGACTCCCCTTCACCCCCCTTCACTGACCTGAAGCCAAGGCATCAGTATTGGCTTCCTGAAGTTACCAGGCTATGTAATGTCATAAATGCACATCTAATCAGTTAATCAAGGAAAATACTATCTCTCTCTGTGCCTATATTCCTTTCAAGTCTCTCTCATGGCTGTCAGATCTTTGCATTAGACTGGCATCATCAGGAAAGTTGGCAGAGTCCTTTCTCTCTGGCCTTAAAGTCTCATGCCAAGTCAATATTCTCTACACTTTTTCCAGGAGATAGAGATGAGGCTATCTAAAATGTGACTTTGTTCTTTCTCCTTAGACACACAAAAAGTGCTGCCTCCAAGCTGTTTGTGAGTGCTTCTGGGATGTAGGCTGCTGCACAAATGATAAGTAGTAGCCAAAATCTATCACTTTTGTTTCTCAGTGATAGCATTCATGGGAAATGGATCTTGTGCTGGACTGTGAGCAAGGAAGAGGGAGACTGGGAATTTGAATTGTGCCTAGCAAAAGAATAAGAAAATTGATTACCTCTGCTGCCTGTAACTTTAAGCACTAAGAAAGTACAGAATTCAGAAACTCTTCTGGATGTTGTGCAAGAGAAAACACAGTAAAAAAAAGAGGACTGAATTTGTTTCCTCTTTAGATGGTGAAGTATCAATCTACAAGTAACAGAGGAAATGTACACTAATGTGAATGAATTCATCAACTCTTACAACATCCACTTATCACCCATACAAGCACATTACTTAAAGCACAACCAATTCTACTTTCACAAATTGCATTGACACACGATCAGCCTGTCACTTTCAGAAACAAGACTACCAGCTAATTCCACTACTACTGAGTTCCACGCTTCAAGTAGCTACAGTCACTTCTATCATTTTTAGTGGTGACCTTCAGCCAAATCTGAACTATCCCTCTACCTCTTTCAGCTGCAATTGATTGTTCCAGACAGAAGAACCAGCTGTCACCATCTCTATTAACCATGACCTTCACCAAACCATGATCTTCACTCTTCGCATCTGTTTTTCATTGACCAAGAACCCTTCCTCATGGCTTTATAACATTTCCATTGATTCCTTCAACTACTCTAAATATCTTCATCATTCTTTCAACAGCCTGGAGATCTATGGTTGGGCCTTAGCCATGTAGGTATCTAGTTCTGGCAGGTATTAACAATACTATGAATCCCTCCTTCCCCTTCAAAGCTCATCCAGTTTATTTCTGGTAGTGTTCTACTGACTAAACTTGGATTTATCTGGTCCCTGGTCTCCATACCAGCCCAATTTCTAATAAACTATATTCTAAATGCTAATCCTAACAACTAACTGAGCAAGTAGTCCAAGCTGAGTTAGTCACTTACAAAATTCTCTTTCTTCTGCAGCAGACCCTCCAGAACACCTTGAGAGAGAACTGCACTCTATGCTATCAGTCCCTCACCCTTTTTAGCTGACATTAGTACAGGAAGGGAGCTGTGAAGGGATTTGACAGAAATATTTTTTGAGTCATTTTTTTTGGGTGAATGGGAGTAACTATCTTATGTGAACTCAAAAGATAATCAGGCAAGAACTGCAAGTCAAATGCACATGCATGTGAGAAGCACCCTGTATGAACAGGAGCAAAAATGCCAAAATTTCCAGTAAGTCCAACATTAGTAAGCTGAGCAGAAGGAATAAAGACTGTCCATTATGAACAAAAGAACTCTCTGGGCAGCTAAAACCTTTTCCAATACTTAATTTAACCACTCTCTATACCTTCCAAAGTGATTGAAACAGTAAATTGTTCACTTTCCCCAGAGAAGTTCATGGGAGGTACTGCAACTAAATCAGAATACAGATGCAGAAATGACAATTCATGTGACCTTTTCCTCCATTTGCTTCATGAATAAATAACCATTAGTTTAACAATATTGCAGATGATCACAGGCTGTTGCCTGTTTTCAATTCCCCTGAAGCAATAAGCTTACTGGAAAACATATTCTGAACATTTTAATATAAGAGATACGAAAAAAAAATCATTATTAGTCTAGGGATAACCTAAGTCCCATGCCTGAAATATTTTGCATCTTGCAAAAGAAAGAACTCTTGACCCAGTCTCAAGAAAGGGTGAATGGCCTTATACTTAATTTCAGATAGATAAGGTCTGTCAAAATTAGAATAAGATTATTGAACATCTCCTTTCTTTTTTCTTGAATTGATGTAGTACGTCCTGTGACACAAAATCAATAGTGTCTGAAAAATATAGAATGAGGAGTCTCTGAGAAAATAAAAGCAGGAGGAATTATGATTGTCTCACATAGAACTCCCAGTACACACAAATTAGTAGTAAAAGACAATGTGCTTTGGTGCAGAGGTCATCACCAGGTACAACTCAGTAGATTACACTCCTCTGGTGGGAAAAGCTGCAAAATATTGGACTGTGACAACTTCATTGGGAACCTGGGGAAGGAGAAGCTCGATGACCTCTCCTCCCACTGATACTGATACTGTTATTGCTATCACATATAGTGCCTGTCCCCTTAAGTCTCGTATGCTGTAATCCCTAAAACTGACATTATCATTCCAGTATCCTCCTACTGGAAAGTTTTAACAAATCAAAATTAGTAATAAATGTGAGACAATGGACAGCCTTATCATTTAGAGGTAAAGAACATCTCATCCAGTCTACTTGAGTCTACACAGAAAATTATTAATAATTATTTATAACATATACAGAATTATGTAAACTATAACCATACCCTGATAATCTCCTCTATACAAGTGTAATGAAAAGATACGCGGCTTGGAACAAGACTTGCTAAAATCTTATGTCCTGTATCTAGTTTTGGTACTATCAAGTTAAATTTCTCCCACCTCTTTGTTCAGCAGATGTTCATGGTTCTTCATAATGGATGCAAATAACTGTCATTTCTATATTTAGAAACTACAAACTGAAATTGCTCTTCTGTTTCTTTTCTTCTTGGTACACTTGTGTATTTTATTTACTTTGTTCATCAGATGATTTTTGAAAAAAGATTATGCAGTCAGAGCTGGTTTAAGGTGGAGAAGGCTGGTTTAAACTTTTTTTTTTAAAAATGTCGGGATAAAATTCAGTCTTTTCACTCCGCAGTAGATGTGGCATAACAAAATGTCTGTCCTCATAAAGAAATCTTCTTAAAGAAGTATGGCTGGACCTCGAGCCCTTCTGGGTTTCTAATGGTGCCAGAGTGTTATTAAGTCTTGGTTTAGTATTTGTTTTTCACTTCTTATTACTTTCTCCTATTCCCTTTGGCTTAGTTCACATACTTCAGGAAAGCCTGAACCATCAAAGACATTTACTTGCCTCCCATTAACCAGGGTGGTCTCATTACACACCTTTAAGCTTTTCCAAGATCAGAGCTTTTGGTTACACATTTGAGTCGGGAGAGGTACAAAAGTAGGTAAGGTAGCCAGCACAAGGGGGCTATGACCCTAGCCTACAGCTCCTTGTAATACTATAAGGTAAATAAATAAGAGTGGTGTGAGTCACAGCAAAAGAGATAGCTTCTAATTGAAAAAAACAAACCTAAACAAAGACAAAATGCACAGAAGACTGCATTCATTGCTGGTGATTCGAATGAAGAAATGGCATTTAGCAGATAAGCAGCTGTACAAAAAAACCTCAAACTTCACTTACTCTATGAACCACTGCAGCTTGCTGCAGATGTGCAGTTTTAGAAAATTATGTCCTTAGCACTCCTATTTTTTTTGGTGTTTGTATAATGAGTATTGTGTTCTAATTTATTTTTAATGCGCAACTTACCCCTTACTGCCAGGCATTCTTTGAATGAAATGTTGCTTCTCCATGAGTATTTCTGCATAAATATTTTATAACTGAACTAAATAAAAAATCACCTTATAACTACTTGAGGTTAAACTGCTGAAAAAGCTCAAGAAATTCCATTCTGCCTTCACATTTATTCCTGTTATTTTGTAAGGAAATATCTTTAAGGCAAACTCTCAATTTTACTCCAGTTTGCACTGAGTGACAAGACAATAATTTCATTTTCAACATGAATAGGAACAAAACATGAATCTGCAACTGATATGAGGCACCTTTGACATACTTTAAATTATGGAGTAATGTTTGCAGATCTATTTAAATCTATTATAAAGAACTCCACAGCTTTCTACACCATACAGACTGAGTGCCTGGGTCCCTTTGAAATCAGGATGTTCTAAAAGAACAAATAAATATAGAATGTTTTTATTTACAATGCAAGAGAAATTACCAGAATAAAAAAATTGAAAGAATCCATTTTGTGATTTAACTGAATGTTACTTTAACACACTGTGAAAAAAGAATTATCTTTGTGCCAATAGTGTGTATCTGTAATTGGTTTAAAACAGGTATTTGAAATGAGGGTCACTTACCATCTGAAATCTAGTTAAATCAACACAAAGGAAGAAAAAGAAAATTATGAAAATGCAGAGGAGTTTAGAGGGTACACCTATGAGGACCGTATTCCTCATTTATTTATCTTTATGACTGAGAAAGTCCAAATAAAATTAATAAGAGAATAGGGACTTGTAAAAAAGTTTTATTATGTAAACAAACCCTAGAAGCACAAACGTTCAAACTATAATCAGTATAAAAGCACAAAAGAGAAAGACAATGGTTTCTAATCACAACTAATTCCGGTCGAGGAAGTCTGTTGCCACTGCTGCACATGTTCCTTTTTCTTCATTTATCATCAGAATCAAAGTCCCACTACTAATGTATTTAATCAGTTTAGCCACAACGAGTAAATGCCTCACAGATCTATGTAGCAATTCCTTTTCACAGGAAAGATTTACTAGAAGTTTGATTAAATGGAACCGAAATACATTTGTTTTGCTATAAACTCTGTGGGATGAGAGCATTGTCCTCTTCAGAAGCTAGGAGAAGCTGGGCCAGAAGCTGTGACTCAGCCCCCATAGGCAAGGTCAACTGCATTTTGTGATGAAGAACTACAGCAGAGAGTAAGGGTACTTTGGCAAATTTGCCAAAGCAAAGATCTGCTTGATGTAAGAAATCCACTTAGGAATTAAAATCTGTAAAGATCATCATGAGTTCACTGTCTTGAAGAATAAAAATATCTCTAATCAGTTGAGAAAGCCTAACTGGCATGATGACGGCTTACAGTATAGTTTGGAGTGCTACTTAATATTATGCAGACACACAAATGTTGAAATAAATAGCTTTGTTTCATTGTCTGCCTTGCTAATGAGCATGTTCCTCCATCTTTAATAATGACTGCAGCCTCTGCCAGGTCTCGGCTGACCTGGATCTGGCTTTGGTGTGTCTTCCCTGAAATGCTAAAGCATCTGTCAAAGGAAATGGAAGATCATGCCCTGTCTTTAGAAAGTGCCTGACTGAGTAGGAGGGCAGTGAGTTATGCTGCATCCTTACAACTAATGAGCAACACAGGCTTAACCAGGCAGAAGAGGAGGTTTGCTCCTTAAAAAGAAAGAAATACACTATAGGAAAACTAGTGTCCTCCTCCAGACTAAATGGATAAGAATTAATCTCCTTTTCTTGTTACAGGAAAATGTATTTGCTGTGCATTAACCCAAACATGTTTCATCCTGAAGCTGTGTTGCCTATCTGCTAATACCAGCTTGGGCTTCTGGGCAGGGAGGTCTCACTGGATTTAAACTGTACTTGACCACACTTAAACAGAAAATATCTTCTCTACTTACTCTTTCTGATCACTCCCTTCCTTGCTAGCTCTCCTCAGCCCAATTGCTGCCACTAGATCCTCTTGTTAGGCCCTTTCCACTAGTTATTTCAGTTTCTTTATCTGTCCCTGTTAACCACTTGCAACTTATGTTGTGTGGTGCAAGTGTGGTGACACTGTCTCTTCAAGGCAAATACATCAATCCACAGATGCTTTTGCCTTGTAAACTCTCCTTCTTTGTCATCTTTGGGAGAAGTTAGCAAGCATTAGATTAAGTAACTGCTCAGCCCAGGCCTTCCAAGTATAGTTGGGTTTACAGTGTTTTGCTACAGCAAGAATAGTTCCTCCAAATTTATAAATTCTTTTTAAAGCACAATAGTCCCTTGTGAAAACAAATGAAACCTCTTTAGGTTAGCCCTTATATTAATTTTCTTCATAACCCTTTACACTCAACCACATAACCTTGGCATCTGGACTACTTCTTTGTGGGACTTTTCTAGGGCTTTTTTTAATCCTGGCTTAAAAACATACATATACGATTTCAACAATTTTAAAAGGGACCGTTATATAGAGCAGTGTTGGCACAGCAAAACAGAGGGTAACCTGAGGTACAGGAGTTGCAATGTGTGGCCAGTGCTGAAAACAATGAAACCCTCACAGAACAGTTTTCCCAAAGAAAAAATTGCTTGAAGCTACACTCTCACTCCATATTCTGTACCTGTGTGTTTCAGAAACAGCCCTAGACTGGTGTCTATTTTGTCACCACTAAGCAATTGAAGACATAAAAGTAGTTTCCAAACAAATATTCAGGTGCATGCCAGACCTGAACATGCTTTGAATCTACCTCTAGACCTCCACACATACTTAAAAAACATTTTGGAGACAAGGTGTGCAGCAGGGGTTTTTTCTATAGATAATCTCCTGGACTTCGCAGATACAGAGAATCTTAGAACTCACTAGATTATTTTCATGTGTAGCTTACAAAGATTTAGGTAGAGATGGAAGTACCTCTGCCAGAGGTGAAGCTATTAAGGCTGTAGAGTAGCTGGAAACTCCAGAACTCACTGAGCAGGGTTAGCACAAATCTAGATGTTAACAGACTTGAAAGATAAGGCTCATTTTCTGCTCCTTCAGGTTCCCAGAGTTTCTCCTTTGGTGAGGAGAAGATTGTGAAATGAGGCTTGCACTTCTGAGGAAAATATATCCATAGGCTTCTGCACTGAGGAAAGCAAAAATTAACTCAACAGCTGTAGTGCTGTTTAGAATCGTAGGTGCTGGAACAGCTTATGATGCTGTTGGCACTTGAATGGAGGTATTCACACAGCAGTTTCAAAGCACCTGCCCTGTTCTGTGCTTATAAGTATTTGCTCCAAAGGGCTCAGGGATGCCAATCTCCCTCCGGTCACTGCAGAGACTTTTCTGGGTACTGGTCCAGCTGCACCATTATAGCAAGGAACTCTCAGCTTCAGGTTTAGGCCTTCATTCCTGATCAACCACACCACTGCAGGCTCTGGCTTCATTTTGGCACACCAGCTGGCCCTCTGGGTGGAGGAAAAGGACGTGAGTATTTGATTTCAACTCCAGTTGCAATATGGATACACCTACACTGTGCTGCCTGCCCTGAAGTACCTGAGCAAGTTTCTAAGCTAAAAAAAGTTTTCATACTTTCCCTCGGAGCCAAGATATTCAGCTCTGTTCCACCCTTGCCATCCTACCACAAGCCATACCTGACATGCTGAAAGCAGCCCTTTCATTTCATAAATTACTCACTGTAGGATATGTTTAGAGCAGAGTTAATGAAATATATATAAGACAAACTCTGTTCTGTAGTGTATGTATCTGAAGAACTCTGCAGACTGCTCTTTTGTATGACCAGATCCCTTCCTGGCCCCACCAGAAATGTGTTGCCTCTCACACAGCAGAAAAGACCAGCTTCTCCTCACTGTAGTGAAACGACCAAGGGTTTCTTCTCTTCTCCATTAGTCTAATCAGTGAGCTGGTCATAAGGGTACATTTCAGAGCAATGTCATTTTTTTCAGAATCCTGAACAACCAGAAATAGCTGATGTGTCATCTGTTTCCAAACAATGCTTTGGGAACTCATTTTACAAAATATTGTTTCAGCTAATTTTTTATTTTAGCCTAGTTAAACTATGTTTTGAAACAGATCTAATAAAGGTAATAAGTTTGATCAACATTTTTGGGCCACTGAGTTTGTTTCTTATCTCTTTTTTAGAAGTCCTTAATGCTTCAGTTTCTAATCAACTGTTGTGCCCAACTGTATTTCTCTTTCCTTCAGGCATTGTAAAACATGGAAGGAGAAGGTATAGACATCACAAAGAAAATCACTAAATAGCATAAGGGAAGCTTTGAAATATAATTTGTCAAAGGCATACCTAATCCAGAGGACTCAGTAAGTGTTTCTCTTCCCAAAATTTGAGAGGTCAGTTCTCTGGCTTGAAATTACCTCATATGTTGTGGAGAGCACAGAGCCACATGAGATGCTCTAGAACAGGGTGACTCAGATCCATCAGGAAGGTAATGGATGGGATAACAGGTGGCAGAGGGAACAAAGGCCACCAGAGTAGCTACTGTACCAAGGTCCGTCACTACTAAAGAATGTGCTGCCTGACTACAAACTTCACATTCAGGTTGGTGCCAAGAGAAGTAGTGACTTGCTTTAAGTTCAGACAGATTATCAATGCAAAAGAGAATTTTGAAGGCTATTTAAATACAGAATATATAATCTCTGAGTAAGGGAAAGTTATCTGAAATTTAATGTGAATCTCAAAATCTTTGTTCTACTTATTTTATACTTTCTTCAACATTTCATCAAAACAGAAAGAGCTGGAAGTTGGCACAGAAAAGTGGTACAGGCAGTTTTGCTGCTAAGACATATCTCGGTGAAAAACAGTGCAATTTATTTGAAGGCAAAAAAGATGAAATCCTCACCAGAGACTGTCTACCCCTCCTCTTCAATTGTATCTATGTCACTGAGCAGAGAAAGAATAAAAGTCCCTCCTCTACTGTGTCAAGGAGTTTCAATGCACAAGGCACACACCAAAAAATATAAAGAAAGAAGAGAAAAATCTTTTCCTTGGCAGTGTCTCACTTGCTCATCTCCAGCTAACTGGTGCTTTTCATTATCTCTGTATGTTAGCATATTTATATATATATATTAGCATAAATATATGTCCATCAGGCAACTTTCTTTACACCAGATTATTATGCCAGACTTTGAAGTAGAGAAAAGTGAGGGTCACCTGTCATCCAGGATAGCTCTTCAATCCCTTCTCAGTACTGCTGGCACTGCAGCTTGTTCTACTCTGCAGAGATTTGCTTGGTCACAGGCTTGCCAGAGTGGTCCTAATTGTTGTTGAAGTTCTCCTTCTTAGAGTAAACAACTGTCTTAGTGCCTGGATTGACATTGCATTTACCTAAGGATAAAAAGCAAACCACAACCCATCCTTCTCCCCCACAAAGAACATTCCCTACTTCATTGCCAGCCACTTTGCAGGCTTCTTCAGGCAGCTGGAGCCCAGCCTTCATTGCCTGATCCCACAGGCACAATTTTCCTGGCAGTGCTTGTTCTTTACCCAGGTAGGGGTGCATTTTCCCTGGAGCAACCAGCATGTTCAAAAGAAGTAAGCTAGTTTTCTTCTGCTAGTTAAATCTCTCTATCAGGAATGATTTCTTAGTCTTGGAATACAGTGTGATTAATGTGGTAGTGCAGTTTTAGCAGTTTAGCTGCAAATTAACTCAGGAAACCTATATATACCACTGATAATTATGTATATTAGCTGCTGTTTACATTGATACAAGCTAAACCCAAATAAATTCTATTAAAGCTACTGCAAGAGTTTCCAAATGAGTGTTTACCTCAGTTTAATTTCTTTTTAAACTGGTGCAAAAGTAGAAACCATTTAAACTGGTAGAATTCCTGTTTACACAGAGCAGTTAAACATGTAAAGCAGATACCTGTAGCCTACTGTCAACAAAAAATCAATTAAAATACCAAAAAACTTTCTCAGTCTTTGATACAAGTTCACTTTTACTCAGGTTTTACCATGCCACCGGAACATTGCCTGTTAAGAGATGAGGAAGATGACAGTTGGAAAAAAATAAATTACTAAACAAACTGGGTGATTCCAGAATACCTAGAATATTCTAGCTGTTATCTTTTTTCTTGAACTAAACTGAAAATTATTGTCAATACCTTTTTCAGGGGATATTTCACAAAATCCTATAAAGCCTGAAAGAAATTTTAGAAAGCCAGTCTTGATTCCCTTTAAACAGTTCAAATAACAGATAACACTTTTTATAGAATACAGTATATAATGATCTCATGCACAATAAATTATCCAGTCAATTTTCCTTACAGAACAAAAAGAAACTACTTAATGTGGTTAAATTTTACGCAGCACAATGTCAAGCTTTCAAATGGGTACTTTTTCCAAAAATAGCAAAAGCAAATGAGCCCAATGTTAAAGAGGATTATTTGTGGTATGAGCCGAGTACTAATAATAAACAATTAGAACTCTGAGAACTGCAGTTCTTTACAGGACCAGTCCTTGACTTTTGTTGAGCTGTAACTCAGCACTGTGGAGTAGAGAGACAGCTTCATGTAGGACTGCAGCCTGACACTATGACCAGATAAAAACCAGTGCTGTTGATACTGACACGGCATTCAAAAGGTTAATTCACAGGATAATTTACCATCAGAGGAATAGATACACGTGTTGTCAGAAAATCAACTTTCACACTAAACCAACCTCAAATAAAAAATAAAAAATCTGAAATGTGAATCTTATTTGCAGGAAAGACGCTTTTCATTTGAGTGATGGTGCAAAAGCTGACTTCTTTCCCAATCAAGTGATAAAAGAAATAGGAGTTTGAAATGACTGCTGTTTTGCCTCTGCTGAAATTATTAACATTAAATGTTTGAATGTTTGCTTTTTTTTTTTTTTTACCATCCCTCTTTCTCCTATGAGAGGGAGGAGAGGGAAGGAGAGGGCCGTGTGCTAATGGGTTAAATAAAGCAATAACCGTCTGCATACAGAGCTTGTTGCTGGAGCCACAACAGCTATACTCCTTTTGCTCTCAAAAAAGAGTAAAACTGCAATTTTGATTTCTTCATAATCAACCAAATGAAACTGCTTTTAAAAAAGCAGGAGGAAAATGTTTCAATGAAATCTTAGAGTTGTGGGGACTGTCTCACCTGAGACAGTCTGGCACAATAAGAGAGGTGGTGGGTCCTTTTAAGATCACGTCTGTGGGTTTTCTCAGGCAAGAGGCAGAAGTGACTGTCGGGAAAGACCTGATTTCTAAGCACTGCTTAAGTGAAACTGTCAAGCTGAGTCTCCACCCTGGTACTCATATTTTTAAAGGCAGAAAATTGACATGCACATTTTGCTGCCTGAACTTTAGAAAAAGGGTTATTTACCTTAAAAAGAACTAGAGCTTATGTCTACAAAGATTAAATCTCTGCAAATACTTACATACATACATATTTAAAATTGTGTTTGAAGTCAATTGGACTGCTTTTATGCATACTGCTGAGGGTGTATCTAAGCATTTGCAGTTATACAAGCATTTATCAGCAGAGAGCAAGATATATATTTGAAAGTACTTCTCATGAATCATATAGATCTGCTTAAGTTATTGTTTGGAAAAGGCAGTGTACTGCTTATTTCAATATATTCTTTCTCCTAATTACAGTTCCAGGCATCCTGCCCTTATTAGAAGAGCCTTAAGTGGAAGTACTATCAAGAGACATAATTTTTGCAAGGTCACTTAAGTAACAGGAAGGCAAAACAATCCTCTACAGTTTCAGTAACTTATTATTCAGTTATCTCTTAAGTGAAAAAAAGAGCACAGTTTATCCTTTCATATCCCCAAATATGCAAGCTTCATAATTCTCCTTAGGTTCAAAGATTTACTAATTATTTGTATTTCTAGTTCCCTAAATTTTTTTGCCCTGAGACACCTTATCACCAGAGTGACAGTCAATCCCAAGAGTGCTGCAGGGCAGTCAGTCTATTTTGTCTGCTAATCAGAGTGATTGGTACTAAAGCAGTGCCCCAGAACCGGAGTATTAGGATAGATTCATGGAATCATAGAGTATCCTAGGCTGGAAGGGGCTCCTGGCCCCAGATCACACTATGTGCTTGAGAGGATATGTGAGATCACAAGTGCAAAAAGTACCCCTGCCAGAGGTACTCAAAGTTAATGGAGAGGTACTTGGTTTAGCCATAGCCCATCTCCAGAAGTGATCTCTAAACCCTACCAGGCTGAGACCAGTATCTGTAGACCCAGATTGAGAGAGGAAGGCAAGCTGTGTTAGTTACCCGTCTTTCTCCTGCAGGAGTGGCAGTTATTCCTATTTTTCTATTCCCCCTGCAGGGTTAGGCAGATGTCTTAGCTGGCCAGAGGCAAAACAACATCTCAGAAAATGTCCTAATACACCATACTCTTATGGTCACAAACCCCAGAATGTATTGGGTTTTATTTTTTTTACCATGCCTGAAACATGTAAACAAAGTATGAAATGAGCATTTGGACAATATTCTCAGGCACATGATGTGACTCAGGAATGGTCCTGTGCAGGGCTAAGGACTGGACTCAATGATCCTTGTGGGTCTCTTCCAACTTGCCATATTCTATGATTCTGTAATATTTCTTGGACGAGATCTGGACAATTTGAAGTTTCGATTTCCCCACACTTGCAGAAGCTAAAGACCATGTGTATCTTTTGTGCACTTGAGCAACATCCCCCTGCTGCTGAAAACTCACATTTTGAGTGAATGACTAAGAGCTGCAAAACTAAAGCAGAATTTGGACCTAGAATACTTGCAAGCTTTGCAAAACGCTGCTATGAGTTTAAAAGTTTAGCACTAATTCAGCATTAAAGTTTATCATTACATAAAGTTAAGTATTCTTGCCTAGTTTTTGTCTGCAGTTGCAATTGTCATAGACTCTCATCACCATTTCGGATTAAGTTAAAATGCTGACTGCAGAAGAGTATTTGTTCTTTTCAGGAGGAAAACGGAGTTTGCAATATTCAGAAAAGCTAGTCAATGCTGATGACACACAACATAAGCTTACATAAAACAAAACCAGGATTGGAGATAACAAGGTGACTTCCAAATAATCCCTGGCTGGCCATTACTATCTTGCGAGAGTGATACATTTCTTCACCATGAAACAAATAGGAGTTAATGGTATTAGTTGTACAGAATATATCTTTTGAGATAATGTCAGTGAAGTGTCTGAAATGAAATATCCCACATAATTTCCCACATTCATTATCTTATAGCTACTCTTGAAATGTTAATTTCCATTTAATTATTTGTCTGTACCTCAGTGTAGCCTGTAGCAGGTAAATTTTTAGTATGCTGAATAGTCTAAATTCCTTTAGTAAGGGCACTGAATGTTATCTTAATGGCCAGTCTCTTCGCGAACGAAGAACCGGGGAAGGTCTTTCCACCTTCCAGCCTGCGCATTGGATTTTTTAGGTGAGACACAGCGTGCGCGGAACTGAGCCCACCCTTTAATCCTGAGGTTCATCTGCCGGGGCCAAGCATGCTTGGACGGTGGCAGCGAGGTCCTCAGGACGTAGATGGATTGCCTTACGGGCTAACGAGCTCCATCTGCCCGGGGAGGGGCCCCGACCGGGAATCGAACCCGGGTCTCTGCAGTGACAGTGCAGTGTATTT